>NW_027326951.1:0-25606 GCF_047675955.1 Chlorocebus sabaeus | reverse complement strand
GTACTGACCACACTATTATGCATCTTGTGAAGCATTTAAAGTCACACATATAAGAAAAGTTTCTATAAATGCCACTTGTTCCCCATGTTGAGAACTGTGTTATTTCAGTGAGTAGATGTGGTAGCTACAATGTAATGCATGTACTGAAGTGGTTAAAGACACATGAATAAACAAAGTTACTAAAAGTGAAAAAAGAGAAATCCTTGAGGCCGGCGTGGTGGCTCACGCCTGTAATCCCAACATTTTGGGAGGCCGAGGCAGGTGGATCACTTGAGGTCAGGAGTTTGAGACCAGTCTGGCCAACATGGTTTAACACCCTGTCTCTACTAAAAATACAAAAATTAGTCAGGTGTGGTAGCGGGCGCCTGTAATCCCAGCTACTCAGGAGGCTGAGGCAGGAGAATCGCTTGAACCCGGGAGGCGGAGGCCGCAGCAAGCTAAGATCGCATCACTGCTCTCCAGCCTGGGCAACAGAGCGAGACTCCACCTCAGAAAATAAAGAAATCCTTGGGATCACTCCACAATCCTCCCTGGAGACATCCCTCACTCCTCTCAACAGCTAGAGGGCACCCCATTGTGTGGACCTACCATGGTGTGGTCAACTGGTCTTCTATTGATGGACACTCTGGTTGTTTCTATTCTTGCTATTATTTTATTTTATTTTTTCTTTTAGTAGAAACGGGGTTTCACCATGTTAGCCAGGCTGGTCTCAAACTCCTGACCTCAGGTGATCCACCCACCTCGGCCTCCCAAAGTGCTGGGATTACAGGCGTGAGCCACCACACCTGGCTCTTGCTATTATTTTAAATATGGCTGCAATGGATAGGCTCCTGACATAATCTTTAGCAATTTTTATATCACTACGTCTTTGGGATTGATCCCTAGATGTACCATTGCTGCTTAAGAGGTGAAAACACAGGGTGTCTTGCTCATTACTGTCAAATACCTCTTCAAGAAGGATGGACCGTTTGCCTTTTCCCGATCAATATCGGAAAGAGAAAGTTTTCCCAGCATCTCACCAGTAGTATTGCCAGATTTTTGAATTCGCCCATCTGATAGGAGATAAATGACATATTAGTGCATATGTTAACTTGCATTTCCCTTCATATGTGCAAGGTCGCACATCTTTTCCATATGGTTAAGAGAAATTCCTGTTTTCTTTATTCTTATGGACTTTTAGTTTACAGTTTTGGCCCAGTTAGTATAGGGGCCTTGGCATTTTCTCCTTTCCAAGAAAAGTTCTTTGTATCTTAGGGATATATTAGGACATTTACCTTTTCTTCTGATATAAGTCGTAAATCATTTTTCCTGTTTGTCATGAATCATTTTACCTCATTGATAGTGTTTTGTTTCCTTGTTTGCCATGCAAACGCAGTTTATGTTTCCTTAATAAACTTTATCAACATTTTGCCTTATACCTTTTGGGTTTTTAGACATAGCTAGGAAAGATTTCCCACTCTAAATGTAGAGAAGATTGTCTCCTGTCACACTGTAAACTCCGGTCCACTTGAAATGTATCCTAGTGTATGGTGTGAGGAAGAGATCCCATTTTTCCAATACCACTTGTTAAAAAGTTGCCCCATGGGAGTGATATCAGCATGACAGCAGTCAAGAAAGCTACAGGCCCTCCTTCCCTGATAGAGATATTAGGTTAACAACATTATATAAATCTAAGTACCTCTGTGAGAATTGTAGAGATCACTGGACAAGCTACAGCACATTGGCCCTTGTAAAACCAAGAAGGGATTCCAGTGACAAGGGTAGGAAAATCCCAGCATTCAGCATACCCCTTGTGCCCCTCCCTCTACATGGTGTAGTGTGGAACACTAGGAAAAAAATAAAATCATGAATTCTGGGCCCCTCCCTTGGGATAAAAACAAGAGAGTGGGCCATGCATACAACGTTCTGGCTTGTTTGGGGGCTATTTGAGGGACTACTTTCTGTCTTGCCTGACTTGGGAGGCTGAAGCAACCCAAGATAGATTCTGGAAGCTCCTGAAAACGAAAGTGCACAGCAGGTAAAAGCGTGCAGTTGTGTAGGTAGACGCCAGGGGCAACAAGACATTACAAAAGGTTTGAGAGGTCCTAGAACCTCCAGCCAATTGGCGAAGGTCTTCCTGTGCACCAAGCTGGTATGCAAAGACTGGGAGAGGTGATTGTTTCTTCAAATGCCCAAATCCCAACAAAAGATTTCAAGACATACAAATCAACTGGTGATGGCCCAGTCACTGGAGCAAAACAACACTCCAGGAGCCAGCCCTAAAGAAATGTAGACCTAAGAGCTGCCTTGTTGCAGGAAGTCAGGGACCCCGAACGGAGGGACCGGCTGAAGCCGCGGCAGAAGAACATAAATTGTGAAGATTTCATGGACATGAATTAGTTCCCCAAATTAATACTTTTGTAATTTCTTACACCTGTCTTTACTGTAATCTCTGAACATAAATTGTGAAGATTTCATGGACACTTATCACTTCCCCAATGAATATCCTTGTGATTTCCTATGCCTGTCTTTACTTTAATCTCTTAATCCCGTCATCTTCTTTGTAAGTTGAGGAAGATGAATGTCGCCTCAGGACCCTGTGATATTGTGTCAACTGCACAAATAGTTTGTAGAGCATGTGTGTTTGAATATGAAATCTGGGCATCTTAAAAAAAAGAACAGGATAACAGCGATATTCAGGGAACAAGAGAGGTAACTTTGAACTGGCCACCGGTGAGCCGGACGGAACAGAGCTATATTCCTCCTCTTTCATAAGCAAATAGGAGAAATATTGCTGAATTCTTTTTCTCAGCAAGGAACATCCCTGAGAAAGAGCATGCGCCCTGAAGGTAGGCTTATAGACGGCCCCTTTTTAAGGCATCCCGTCTTTTATGGTCGAAGCCGAAGGGACGAAATAAGCCCCGGTCTCCGATAGTGCTCCCAGCCTTATTAGGATGAAAAAATTCCCACCTAATAAATTTTGGTCAGACAGGTTATCTGCTCTCAAACCCTGTTTCCTGATAAGATGCTATCAATGACAATGTGCGCCCGAAACTTCATTAGCAATTTTAATTTCACCTCATCCGGTGGTCCTGTGATCTCGCCCTGCCTCCATTTGCTTTGTGATATTTTATTACCTTGTGAAGTATGTGATGTCTGTGACCCACACCTTATTCGTGCACTCCCTCCCCTTTTGAAAATTGCTAATAAAAACTTGCTGGTTTTACGGCTCGGGGAACATCACGGATCCTGCCAACATGTGATGTCTCCCCCGGACACCCAGCTTTAAATTTCTCTCTCTTGTGCTCTTTCCCTTTATTTCTCAACCCAGCCGAGACACTTAGGAAATAGAAAAAAACCCATGTTAAACATTGGGAGCAGGTTCTCCCGATACTGCCTGACAAAGAATTTAAAGTAATTGTCATGAAGATGTTCAATGAGCTAAAATAGAACACAGAGAGACAACTAAATGAAACTGGGAAAATGAAGCATGAACAAAATGAGAATATTGACAAAGAAATTAACACTATAACAAAGAACCATGCAGATTCTAGAGATGAAAACATAATACAATAATTTAACTGCAAAATTCACTGGAGGTATTCAACAGACCACTTGATAAGGCAGAAGAATTATCAAGCTTGGAGGCAGGTCATTTGAAATCATCATGTCAGATGAGCAAAAGAATAAAAGAATGAAGAAAAGTGAAGATAGACTAGGGGACTTATGGGACACCATCAAGCAAACTAGTATATGCATTATGGTAATCTCAGTAGGAGAAGAGAGAAAGAGAGAGAGCTCATTCGAAGAAGTAATGGCTGAAAACTTCTTAAATCTGTGGGGAAAAAAAATTGACACACAGATCCAAGAAGCTCAAAAAAATCCCACCAAGGTTAAATCCAAAGAGAACCACACATTATACGCAAACTGCCTAAAGACAGACAAAGAGAGAATCTCAACAGCAGCAGGAGACATTTGGTCACATACAAGGCTACTTTCATAGTATTATAAATGGATTTCTGTGAAGAAACTTTGCAGACCAGAAGCAAGTAGGATGATATAATCAAAGTGTTGACATTAAAAAAAGATAAGAAGAAAGAAAGAAAGAGAGAAAGAGAGAAATAAAGAAAGAAAGAAAGAAGGAAGCAAGGAAAAACGGGAAGAAAGGAAAGGAGAAGAGAAGAGAACAGAACAGAACAGAACAGAACAGAAAACAAAAGGAAAGGAAAGGAAAGGAAAGGAAAGGAAAGGAAATTGCTGACTTAGCTGTGTGGATGCATGACATTGGATTCTCCTTAGGCTCTGTAAGTCGTGGCAGGCTTCATCAGTGCAATGTTCACAGGGTAATTCTTAAACTTTATAGAGGGTAGCAGGTATATCAGTTCTTTTTGATGTGAAAACATTCATGTTTCTGACTTTGAATTGACAGCTTTCAGGGGAAGCATAATGGTTAGTGTTGTCACCATCAAAACTCTAAAAAGAAAAACTGAGATCTTTTTAATCTTGGTTACAGCATTCATGGCATGAAACTTACTGCTACTCCATATGGGTGTCTTTGTTTGGTGGGTTTTTTTTTTCTTCTTCTTCTTTTTTCGCTTCTGAGGCTGGATATATATGTCTGGCTGAAGATTTGATGTAGTTCCGCCTTAAGCTGTGTGTCCTGTTAACAATAGGTACTGTACTGGGCTCCATGTGTCATTGGGGGTAGGACCTATATTTTAATACTGTTCCTAACATTTCATTTTACCAGCGAGAAATCTTTGATTTCATTTTATTTTTTGTAATTCTAGACACTAGATTATAGTTTAGCCATAACCGACATTTTTTAAAAAGGGCTATATTTTCTTGCACAGTTGTTCAAAAAAGAGACAAGTTTCAGTCCTCAATGCTGTCTTTTGTTTTACAGGTACAAGTTTTCTAGCTCAGACAACTATGAAAAACTGTAGACTATTCGCGAGGTATTAACTCACAGACCCGCTGGGGGCAGGGGCTGTTTTCTAAGTTGTAGGCAGAGGGGGATTGGGATGGTACAGTATGTACAAACAGGTTCTGAGCTGACAGACTGGAATTTTCTGTACTAAAATGTTACTTTGTATCAAAAGTTAAACAGACTTTAGTACAACAAATAAAGGTCGATTTCTGTAAAGAATAAAAGAAAGAAAACTGTCAACCCAGAACACTGACTCTGGCAAAACAGTTCTTTAAAAGTGAAGGAGAAATTATGGCATTCCCAGATAAACCAAAGCTGAGAGAGTCATTACCGCTAGACATGCTCTGTAGGAGATGCTAAAGGGAGTCCTTCAAGTTAAAAGGAAAGGGCCATAGATGGCAACATAAAGCCTTACGAAAATAGGAATCTCTCCAGCCAAGGTAAATACATAGAAACATATAGTAACCTATAACATTGAAATTTTGGTGCAAGGAATTTAAATGACAAAAAAACATAAACCATAGCTATAAATCTATGTGAATGGGTATAAAATACACAAAGATGTAATTTGTGACTCAACAACATAAATGAGGGTAGGGTGGGTATGGAGCTGTAAAGTGGTAGAGTTTTTCTATGCCATTTAAGTTCATTGTTATTTGTGTAAAATGGAATGCTATGAATTTAATATGTTTCATGTAATTGCTGTGGTAATGGCAAAGAAGGTATTTATAGAGTATACACAAAGAAAATGAGAAGGGATTCAAAGCATATCACTAGAAAAGTATCAATGAACCAAAGTAAGGCAGTAGGAGAGAAAAGGAGGGACAAAAATAAGCTACACAGGGTGGAGCAAGATGGCGGAATAGAAGCTTACACAGTTCGCTGCCCCGCCCCTGTCCCCCCCCTCCCCCCGTGTCCCTCTGCCCCCGGCGTCCTCCCCTCTCAACACTTCCTGCAGGAACACCAGATTTTAACAACTATCTGCACACAGAAAAGCACGATCACAACAACCAACAATCAGGTGAGCAATCACAATGCCTGGTTTTAACTTTATACAGCTGAAAGAGGCGTTGAAGAGAGTTAGAGAGAGGGTCATGATTCGCGGATGCCACCCCTCCCAGCAGAGGCCATGTTCTCCTTCACTTTTAAATAACTGTTTTGCCAGGATGGGTGTTCCGGGTTGGAGAGCCTATACACTTGAGGGAGGGAGAGCCAGAGACTGGGGGACTTCACACTGAACTCAGTGCTACCCTGTCATGGCAGAGAGCAAAGCCTTGCTGGGCTCCGCCAGTGCTGGTGCATGGAGGCAGCATTTGGACCAGCCCTAGCCAGAGGAGAATTGCCCATCCCAGCGGTCAGAACTTGAGTTTCTCAGCAAGCCTTGCCACCACAGGACAAAGGGTCCTAGGTTAAACTTGAAAGGCAGTCTAGGACACAAGGACTGCACTACCTGTGCAACTCCTAGTGCTGAGCTGGGCTCAGAGACGGAGGACTAAGGTAGAGACACAAGCTGGGGTGGCTAAGGGAGTGCTTGCCGCACCCCTCCCCAACCCCAGGCTGCACCACTGGCAGCAATGTGAAAATGACTTCTTCCTTCTGCTTAAGGAGAGGAAAGTGAAGAGTAAAGAGGAATTTGCCTTGCCTCTTGGATACCAGCACAGCCACGGTAGGATAGGGCACTGGGCCGAGTCCTGAGGCCTCCATTCCAGGCCCTAGCTCTCAGACATTTCTAGACACAACCTGGGTCAAAAGGGAACACACTGTCTTGACGGGAAGGAACCAGTCTTGGCAGGATCTATCACCTGCTGACTAAAGAGCCCTTGGAAATTGTCTCTGTCTGCACATGACATGATTGTATATTTAGAAAACCCCATTGTCTCAGCCCCAAATCTCCTTAAGCTGATAAGCAACTTCAGGAAAGTCGCAGGATACAAAATCGACATGCAAAAATCACAAGTATCCCTATACATCAACAACAGACAAACAGAGAGCCAAATCATGAGCGAACTCCCATTCACAACTGCTACTAAGAGAATAAAATACTTGGGAATACAAGTTTCAAGGGATATGAACGACCTCTTCAAGGAGAACTACAAACCACTGTTCAAGGAAATAAGAGAGGACACAAACACATGGAAGAACATTCCATGCTCATGGATAGGAAGAATCAATATCATGAAAATGGCCATACTGCCCAAAATAATTTATAGATTCAATGCTATCCGTATTGGCTTTCTTCACAGAATTGGAAAAGCTACTTAAAACTTCATACAGAACCAAAAAAGAGCCCGCATAGCCAAGACAATCCTAAGCAAAAAGAACAAAGCTGGAGGCATCACGCTACCTGACTTCAAACTATACTACAAGGCTACAGTAACCAAAACAGCATGGTATCGTTACCAAAACAGAGATATAGACCAATGGAATGGAACAGAGGCCTCAGAAACAACACCACACATCTACAACCATGTGATCTTTGACAAACCTGTCACAAACAAGCAATGGGGAAAGGATTCCCTATTTAATAAATGGTGTTGGGAAAACTGGCTAGCCATATGCAGAAAACTGAAACTGGACCCCTTCCTTACACCTTATACAAAAATTAATTCAAGATGGATTAAAGACTTAAACGTAAGGCCTAAAACCATAAAAATCCTAGAAGAAAACCTAGGCAATACCATTCAGGACATAGGCATGGGCAAAGACTTCATGTCTAAAACACCAAAAGCAATGGCAACAAAAGCCAAAATGGGCAATTGGGATCTAATTAAACTAAAGAGTTTCTGCACAGCAAAAGAAACGATCATCAGAGTGAACAGGCAATCTTCAGAATGGGAGAAAATTTTTGCAATCTATCCATCTGACAAAGGACTAATATCCAGGATCTACAAAGAACTTAAACAAATTCACAAGAAAAAAACAAACAACCCCATGAAAAAGTGGGCAAAGGATATGAACAGACAGTTCTCAAAAGAAGATATTTATGCAGCCAACAACATATGAAAAACTGCTCATCATCACTGGTCATTAGAGAAATGCAAATCAAAACCACAATGAGATACCATCTCACGCCAGTTAGAATGACAATATAAAGTTTAAGAATTACCCTGTGGGTCCCTTCTCTCTTCCTCGGCGCTGCCTACGGAGGTGGCAGCCATCTCCTCCTCGGCATCATGGCCGCCCTCAGACCCCTTGTGAAGCCCAAGATCGTCAAAAAAAGAACCAAGAAGTTCATCCGGCACCAGTCAGACCGATATGTCAAAATTAAGCGTAACTGGCGGAAACCCAGAGGCATTGACAACAGGGTTCGTAGAAGATTCAAGGGCCAGATCTTGATGCCCAACATTGGTTATGGGAGCAACAAAAAAACAAAGCACATGCTGCCCAGTGGCTTCCGGAAGTTCCTGGTCCACAACGTCAAGGAGTTGGAAGTGCTGCTGATGTGCAACAAATCTTACTGTGCCGAGATTGCTCACAATGTTTCTTCCAAGAACCGCAAAGCCATCGTGGAAAGAGCTGCCCAGCTGGCCATCAGAGTCACCAACCCCAATGCCAGGCTGCGCAGTGAAGAAAATGAGTAGACAGCTCATGTGCACGTTTTCTGTTTAAATAAATGTAAAAACTGCAAAAAAAAAAAAAAAAAAAAAAAAAGAATTACCCTGTGAACATTGCACTGATGAAGCCTGCCATGACTTACAGAGCCTAAGGAGAATCCAATGTCATGCATCCACACAGCTGAGTCAGCAATTTCCTTTCCTTTCCTTTCTTTTCCTTTCCTTTCCTTTCCTTTCCTTTCCTTTCCTTTCCTTTCCTTTCCTTTCCTTTCCTTTCCTTTCCTTTCCTTTCCTTTTGTTTTCTGTTCTGTTCTGTTCTGTTCTCTTCTCTTCTCCTTTCCTTTCTTCCCGTTTTTCCTTGCTTCCTTCTTTCTTTCTTTCTTTATTTCTCTCTTTCTCTCTTTCTTTCTTTCTTCTTATCTTTTTTTAATGTCAACACTTTGATTATATCATCCTACTTGCTTCTGGTCTGCAAAGTTTCTTCACAGAAATCCATTTATAATACTATGAAAGTAGCCTTGTATGTGACCAAATAATCTCCTGCTGCTGTTGAGATTCTCTCTTTGTCTGTCTTTAGGCAGTTTGCGTATAATGTGTGGTTCTCTTTGGATTTAACCTTGGTGGGATTTTTTTGAGCTTCTTGGATCTGTGTGTCAATTTTTTTTCCCCACAGATTTAAGAAGTTTTCAGCCATTACTTCTTCGAATGAGCTCTCTCTCTTTCTCTCTTCTCCTACTGAGATTACCATAATGCATATACTAGTTTGCTTGATGGTGTCCCATAAGTCCCCTAGTCTATCTTCACTTTTCTTCATTCTTTTATTCTTTTGCTCATCTGACATGATGATTTCAAATGACCTGCCTCCAAGCTTGATAATTCTTCTGCCTTATCAAGTGGTCTGTTGAATACCTCCAGTGAATTTTGCAGTTAAATTATTGTATTATGTTTTCATCTCTAGAATCTGCATGGTTCTTTGTTATAGTGTTAATTTCTTTGTCAATATTCTCATTTTGTTCATGCTTCATTTTCCCAGTTTCATTTAGTTGTCTCTCTGTGTTCTATTTTAGCTCATTGAACATCTTCATGACAATTACTTTAAATTCTTTGTCAGGCAGTATCGGGAGAACCTGCTCCCAATGTTTAACATGGGTTTTTTTCTATTTCCTAAGTGTCTCGGCTGGGTTGAGAAATAAAGGGAAAGAGCACAAGAGAGAGAAATTTAAAGCTGGGTGTCCGGGGGAGACATCACATGTTGGCAGGATCCGTGATGTTCCCCGAGCCGTAAAACCAGCAAGTTTTTATTAGCAATTTTCAAAAGGGGAGGGAGTGCACGAATAAGGTGTGGGTCACAGACATCACATACTTCACAAGGTAATAAAATATCACAAAGCAAATGGAGGCAGGGCGAGATCACAGGACCACCGGATGAGGTGAAATTAAAATTGCTAATGAAGTTTCGGGCGCACATTGTCATTGATAGCATCTTATCAGGAAACAGGGTTTGAGAGCAGATAACCTGTCTGACCAAAATTTATTAGGTGGGAATTTTTTCATCCTAATAAGGCTGGGAGCACTATCGGAGACCGGGGCTTATTTCGTCCCTTCGGCTTCGACCATAAAAGACGGGATGCCTTAAAAAGGGGCCGTCTATAAGCCTACCTTCAGGGCGCATGCTCTTTCTCAGGGATGTTCCTTGCTGAGAAAAAGAATTCAGCAATATTTCTCCTATTTGCTTATGAAAGAGGAGGAATATAGCTCTGTTCCGTCCGGCTCACCGGTGGCCAGTTCAAAGTTACCTCTCTTGTTCCCTGAATATCGCTGTTATCCTGTTCTTTTTTTTAAGATGCCCAGATTTCATATTCAAACACACATGCTCTACAAACTATTTGTGCAGTTGACACAATATCACAGGGTCCTGAGGCGACATTCATCTTCCTCAACTTACAAAGAAGATGACGGGATTAAGAGATTAAAGTAAAGACAGGCATAGGAAATCACAAGGATATTCATTGGGGAAGTGATAAGTGTCCATGAAATCTTCACAATTTATGTTCAGAGATTACAGTAAAGACAGGTGTAAGAAATTACAAAAGTATTAATTTGGGGAACTAATTCATGTCCATGAAATCTTCACAATTTATGTTCTTCTGCCGCGGCTTCAGCCGGTCCCTCCGTTCGGGGTCCCTGACTTCCTGCAACAAGGCAGCTCTTAGGTCTACATTTCTTTAGGGCTGGCTCCTGGAGTGTTGTTTTGCTCCAGTGACTGGGCCATCACCAGTTGATTTGTATGTCTTGAAATCTTTTGTTGGGATTTGGGCATTTGAAGAAACAATCACCTCTCCCAGTCTTTGCATACCAGCTTGGTGCACAGGAAGACCTTCGCCAATTGGCTGGAGGTTCTAGGACCTCTCAAACCTTTTGTAATGTCTTGTTGCCCCTGGCGTCTACCTACACAACTGCAGCTTTTACCTGCTGTGCACTTTCGTTTTCAGGAGCTTCCAGAATCTATCTTGGGTTGCTTCAGCCTCCCAAGTCAGGCAAGACAGAAAGTAGTCCCTCAAATAGCCCCCAAACAAGCCAGAACGTTGTATGCATGGCCCACTCTCTTGTTTTTATCCCAAGGGAGGGGCCCAGAATTCATGATTTTATTTTTTTCCTAGTGTTCCACACTACACCATGTAGAGGGAGGGGCACAAGGGGTATGCTGAATGCTGGGATTTTTCCTACCCTTGTCACTGGAATCCCTTCTTGGTTTTACAAGGGCCAATGTGCTGTAGCTTGTCCAGTGATCTCTACAATTCTCACAGAGGTACTTAGATTTATATAATGTTGTTAACCTAATATCTCTATCAGGGAAGGAGGGCCTGTAGCTTTCTTGACTGCTGTCATGCTGATATCACTCCCATGGGGCAACTTTTTAACAAGTGGTATTGGAAAAATGGGATCTCTTCCTCACACCATACACTAGGATACATTTCAAGTGGACCGGAGTTTACAGTGTGACAGGAGACAATCTTCTCTACATTTAGAGTGGGAAATCTTTCCTAGCTATGTCTAAAAACCCAAAAGGTATAAGGCAAAATGTTGATAAAGTTTATTAAGGAAACATAAACTGCGTTTGCATGGCAAACAAGGAAACAAAACACTATCAATGAGGTAAAATGATTCATGACAAACAGGAAAAATGATTTACGACTTATATCAGAAGAAAAGGTAAATGTCCTAATATATCCCTAAGATACAAAGAACTTTTCTTGGAAAGGAGAAAATGCCAAGGCCCCTATACTAACTGGGCCAAAACTGTAAACTAAAAGTCCATAAGAATAAAGAAAACAGGAATTTCTCTTAACCATATGGAAAAGATGTGCGACCTTGCACATATGAAGGGAAATGCAAGTTAACATATGCACTAATATGTCATTTATCTCCTATCAGATGGGCGAATTCAAAAATCTGGCAATACTACTGGTGAGATGCTGGGAAAACTTTCTCTTTCCGATATTGATCGGGAAAAGGCAAACGGTCCATCCTTCTTGAAGAGGTATTTGACAGTAATGAGCAAGACACCCTGTGTTTTCACCTCTTAAGCAGCAATGGTACATCTAGGGATCAATCCCAAAGACGTAGTGATATAAAAATTGCTAAAGATTATGTCAGGAGCCTATCCATTGCAGCCATATTTAAAATAATAGCAAGAGCCAGGTGTGGTGGCTCACGCCTGTAATCCCAGCACTTTGGGAGGCCGAGGTGGGTGGATCACCTGAGGTCAGGAGTTTGAGACCAGCCTGGCTAACATGGTGAAACCCCGTTTCTACTAAAAGAAAAAATAAAATAAAATAATAGCAAGAATAGAAACAACCAGAGTGTCCATCAATAGAAGACCAGTTGACCACACCATGGTAGGTCCACACAATGGGGTGCCCTCTAGCTGTTGAGAGGAGTGAGGGATGTCTCCAGGGAGGATTGTGGAGTGATCCCAAGGATTTCTTTATTTTCTGAGGTGGAGTCTCGCTCTGTTGCCCAGGCTGGAGAGCAGTGATGCGATCTTAGCTTGCTGCGGCCTCCGCCTCCCGGGTTCAAGCGATTCTCCTGCCTCAGCCTCCTGAGTAGCTGGGATTACAGGCGCCCGCTACCACACCTGACTAATTTTTGTATTTTTAGTAGAGACAGGGTGTTAAACCATGTTGGCCAGACTGGTCTCAAACTCCTGACCTCAAGTGATCCACCTGCCTCGGCCTCCCAAAATGTTGGGATTACAGGCGTGAGCCACCACGCCGGCCTCAAGGATTTCTCTTTTTTCACTTTTAGTAACTTTGTTTATTCATGTGTCTTTAACCACTTCAGTACATGCATTACATTGTAGCTACCACATCTACTCACTGAAATAACACAGTTCTCAACATGGGGAACAAGTGGCATTTATAGAAACTTTTCTTATATGTGTGACTTTAAATGCTTCACAAGATGCATAATAGTGTGGTCAGTACATCCATTCACTGAAATAACACTGTTCTCAGCTTGGCGATCAAGTGGCCTCAAGGATATGTTTTTAAGTTTTTTAAAAAGGCAAGGTGGAGAAGTTTATGTGTTAATAGCTTATGCAGCATTTATCTAAGCAGGAGGAGGGAGTGTAGTGAACGTCAGTCTCTCTAAAGAGAGAGAGAGAGATACAGATCCAATGGCCAGGCAATACCAGTTGCCCCCGTTTCTTTAGCCTTTAAGAAATCTGTTGACAAAATAGAAAAGAGAAATCTGTTGAATATAACCCTGTATGGATGGGTTTTGCTAATTCTGAGATCCCTACCACTCACCTCTACTCGACTTTGGCCCCCTCCAAGAATGCACATCCCCACATAAATGGGAATTCCGCTCAATATCTGTCCCAGATCTTTCCATTTTTAACTTTAAAAATAGCACTTTCCCACACATTTTAGGCTGTTCTTGGTCAGAAACCAGCAGTAGCAGCCCTTTATGGCCCTGCAGTGTTAGTGGAACCTACTTTGGAAAAGCCGTCTTTCTGGGCAAGGGTTGAAAGTGGCAGAGTGCTGGAGCTGGCTCTTAACGGAACATCAGAGCCAACCATAAGATTTTCAAGAATTTCGTGAGCCAGTTGTTAAATACAGCCATTATTAAAAACTACATTATATAAACTAACAATCAGATCAATTATATTGAAAACAAACATAATATATGCTAAAAAAAAAATCAATCCCTAATTATTTTTCTACTTTGTACTGTTATCTATGTTCTCATGGTTATTTACATTTATGGTATCCGAATGGTAAAAATATATCTCTTCCCAACTCTGCATTCACTGATATCACTTTGATATCTTGCATTCAGCAAGTGCAACAACCCAGGGCGTTTCCCCCAACCTTCCTTCCCCCTGAGAGCCAGTTGCTAAATCTGTACCTGCACACTAATGTTTGAAATTGATCCACTCTACAGAAGCTCTGATGTGATGGATATGCTCAGATCTAACCAATGCTGTTACGTGACATACACGAGTCAAGACATAACTCACAGTGCTCTATACAGTGATGTTTTAAATCTATGAACTGGGGTAGTACACAGCAAAGGGAAGAACATGAAAAAGGTTTGATATTTAACATTCACAAAGATGTCCTTAGATGCAAAAAATACACCGTCATGAGACTTTTGAAAAAGTCTGTGTGTGTATGGGTGGAGGGGGGGCATCAGGAAAATAAAAGGGCACAGGGAAAAGGGCCTCACTCCTTCCCCTGATGCCCATCACTTTATTTCTGTTTTTCCTCCCTCTTCTCATGCCACATCCTTTAACCAAAATATGCCCCCTCTTTTACCCAAGTCAACTGTGGGACTGTGGTGTGCCTAGGACACAATTTCATAGCAGGATCTTAGTCCTCTTCCAGGTACTACCGCTTCATTCCTCCAGAAATATGTGGACTTGTTCATCCATCACTACGAAAGGAGGGGCTTTGGGATCATTCGTTCGAGTAACAAATCAGGGAAGGAAGGAAGGTATGAGATGGACTTCAGTCTAGTCTTGCTCCAAGTCTGAGTGACTTTGCACGTTTGTTTCTCTGCCATCAGATCAAGAATATAAGAATCCTGACTTCTCGGGGTCTCAAAAAAGAAAGGACAAGTTGTAATTGGATGCCATCCGAATCAGTCGTCTTGGGTGAAGTACTGGGAGGGAAGAAAGGAGGGAGCTAATAGCATGGAAAAGGGCCCATATCGAGACATGTCCAGTTGAGCTTTCTTTCTGCCTGGTGGGGGTCTCCAGGTCTTCATTCATTTAGAATATCAGCAGAGGACTGGGAAACCACTGCAGGTAAGAAAGAGCTGATGGATTACTACATATTGTTACCTTGAGTAAGAAATAAAGGGACTATTTTGGAAAAACCCTCTGACTGATGTTTGTTGCTTTGAGTTTTGAGCCTTTTATTCAATGCTTTATTAAAAAATCGTACTATTAGCTGATTCAGGGCCTGGTAAAGACAAGGGAGAGTTCGCTGATCTTTGGCTAAAAATTTCCCGCAAACCACTTTTGCAAATCACTGTCATTCTTTGAGTGTGTTTCCTCATCGGCAAAATGGCAATAATAATGCTTAACTTGCAAAGTTGCCGTGAGGCTGTATGTGCTTAGTGCGGTGAGCACAAAATAAATAAAAGGTAGTGATGCTTCCTCATATTTCATGGGTCCTTCAAAAATAGGGTCTGAGTCTAATTCATTTCCCCTGTTTGATTCTTCTTGTCCTGAGTGGCCTCAGTTTCCTCCACTGTAAAATTCACATTGGTCTAGAATAAAACCGGCATTTCCATTGGGCAAAACTGTCCTTCATGGAAGTTTGGTTTGGCCCAGATATAGGGCTTAAAGAAGAAACCCGAGCCAATGCTCACAAGTTGAGTGATTTTGTATAGAAATCTAGAATTCCATCTTCTCTTGAAAACCCAGCCAATTTGGCCACCATGAGTCGCTATCCCTGCATGGCAACAATTGCCTAGAGCCAAGTAGCAGCTGCCCGCTTACGTAGAGCATACACTGTCAGTTTGGCCAGAGCCCATCGGGCCTGCTCTACTCATTTACATGATCTGCTTGATCCTACAGATATTGCCACTTATGACCCTCTGGGCAACTGGAAACAGTCTATGCCAGGCAGAGGGTAGGTACTTAATTGCTCAATGAATAAATACCTTACTCTTTTTCCTCTACCATTTTCTTATCTAGCCATGTTAGGAAATCCCAGTTATCGGATAAGGTGATTCTCATTTGGAAACATGAATTGAACAAATCGGTTAGAGTCGGGATAGTCTGGGTTATACTGTGGTAACAAAAAACCCGTATATCACAGTGCCTTATAACAACAAGGGTTTATTATTTGTTCACGTACATAAACCTAGACACAAAGTGAAAACATCTTCATGTTTCCACCAGCATGGGTACACACATGAGTGCACAGGTATGTCAGCAATCACAAGACGAATAAAAACTCTGGCATATGAACCCACACAGAATCCCACTGAGAGACTGATCAACTTAGATTGCACAATCCTGTCTTTACGAAACAGAAAAAGGCCCCGGCATCCAAAAGAGTGAGGGATAGAGGTACAAGAATATCCACCTTCAGTCAAGGAATTGCCCCATATAATAAAAAGCTTATAAAACACCTGAAGGCTTAAAAAAAAAAAAAAAAAAAAAAGGATGTTAAGCGTTTTGGACGTTAACCATTTTGCACATTCAGAAACTGGATTCTAAATAGGCAGTGCTCTGTTGAGGCCTCCTCCCCTGGGTTCCTAGCTCAAGAGGGAGATGCATCCCAGATGTCCAATAGGCAGCGAGATGGAGCTGGTTGGCCTGGGGTGGAGAGAGGGGCTGGGAGGCTGGAATCCTTTATCTCCAGCAGGAGCTGTGGACAGAAAGGAAGGGGCCAGAGCCAGGTCACATCCACATCCCCTTCCAGATCTACTCGTTTTATGTGTCCCGCCCAACCAAAGATTTGTCACCTGGCCTGTTGCATAGACCTCTTCCTCTCTGATTTCCCCATCTCCCATCTTGCCTCCCCCAATCCTTCCATCAAAGCCACCACAGGTCTTTTTGTCAAGCTCGGGGTCTGTGAAATTGTTCTCCCTAGCTCAGAAAACGTTCCCTGGCTCCTCACTACCCACAGTTGCTGGTCCAGCCTCCTAAGCCTGACTTGTCAGACCTCTGTGATTGGCACCCTCTCCAGCCTCATCCCTTTCTGTTCCAGCAGTCCCTCCAGGGGTGTTTCTTCACTGACACACCATGCTCCATTCACCATTTTGATCTGGGAATGCCTAGCCTTCCCTCCCAGCCTCCCCAGTTGTTTATCCCCCTCGGAGCTCCTCCAGCCCCTCTTCTCTGGGCACATCGTTAAAATTTGACCACAAAACACAGCTTGCCAGGGCATCCAGGCTCCACTTCTAGACTGGATGCTCTCGGAAGGCAGAGACCAGACCTCCTTCCAGACCAAGCCCTTTATCACCTCTGTATGTCCTCCCCAGACCACAGTAGGCCACAGGGGGCTGAGCACAGACCCTGGGCTGAAAGTCAAGAGGGCCGGTTCTTCCACTTGATATGCTGCATGCATATCAGAGAGGGCAAGTCCCTGCCACTCTCAGGGCCTGAACTTCCTTCTTTCTTGACATCAGGGCACTGAACGCTTGCTGTTGCGCACAAAGCTCAATAAACCGAAGATTCAGTAAACAGCACTCAACTACCATCTCGGGAGTCATACTGAGGAGCTTGGGTGCCTGGCCCCAAGGAGATTCAACTTACTGACTCTGATTTTTCAGCTAGAACCTGCTTACCACAACGACCCCCATTCCCCAGCTATTCCCACCCTGTGTTCTCCTTTCAGGGAGCAGGCTACCTGGTGGGTTGCAAGGCTGGTGCAGGGAGATGGACTCAGGAGGGGCCTGGGCAGAGTTTCTCAGAGTCAGCAGAGCCTCAGCGGCCTCCAGTTTCCGCTGCCACTCTGAGTGGGCAGAAACCAAAGCCTGGTCAGAGACTTTGGGGACCTGCAAAGGAAAGTGCGTGAGAGAATAGGCACTGGGAAACTACACCTCTTCCTAATACGACAAGTGCCCCTTCAGCCCCGTGTTCCCTCAACCTCCTCCCCCACCCCCACCAAGGCCTTCTGCTCTTCCCATCCACTAAACTCCATCCCTCCCAGGGTTCTGGACCCCACTACTTTCCCAGGACCTGTGGCTGCAGTAGAAGAGGGTCAAGGGTGGCACAGGGCTGGAGGATCAGAGTTGAGCATCTAGAAACAAGGAAAGGAGAGGCCAGGGGATTAAATCCACTGGTGGACACATACTATCAGTAGACAGAAAGAGGGGCAGGATTTTGCAATATCTGGATGTGGGAATCCCAATGCCTGCTGGGCCATTAGTCATTGCGGCTGGGGCAGGTCCCTTCTCCTGCTTGGCCAGGTTTCTTTTCCATACCTCTTTTTCCTGACAGGGACGCTTATTCCTACCAGCTCTTTCCTCCCAGGGCAATGGTGGAAATCATGGGAAATTACAGGTGTCCATGTTTTAATTCGCAAAGCACCTGGAGAGATGTGATTACTGTCCCTGTTCAGGGACTGGTTCTCACTTCCATATTGCCCAGTCCCCATGGGTCTTGAAAGACAAGCATGGCTCGTCTCCAGGAAGCTTTCTCTAATGGCCTCTGGACTTTGCCCAGGGGCTCTGTGGCCCTCACCAGCGTGGACCCCACCTTTCAGCAGGACCTTCTATCCCATCCACCTGTTTCATGTGGAATAACAACCCCCATTTGTTGAAGCCCTACTATGTGGCAGGCCTTGTGCCAGTTCTCTTTTCAATGCTATGGGTATAGGATATTGTCCTCAGTACATCCATAGGGAAATGGAGGTTCAGACACATAAAGTCACTTGTCCAAAGTCTCACAAATAGAAAATAGCAAAGCTAGGAGAGCCCTGTCCTCGCCCGTTAGTATTACATGCTGCCTTGTCCTCCTCCTTCTTCTCCTCCTCCTTTTCTTCCTCCTCCTCCTCCTCCTCTTACTCCTCCCCCCCCCACTTCCTCCTCCTCCTCCTCCCGCTCTTCCCCTTCCATCTCCCATGGCATCAAGCACAAGGTTAGGCACACAAGACACAACCTGCTCCATGGTCCTCACTCTACTCACATGCTGGGCAGGGCAGGGGGCCTGTGGGGATCTCCAGAAGGAGAAACCAGTTGCTGCTCCAAGGTCACTGGAGTACAAGGCAGAGACAAAGATTCTGGGGCCTGGCCAAGCAGCAGAGCCCCTTGGGAGCTCCCCTGCAGGGGCAGAGAGCACAGGTTGCAGTCAGGTACCAGGCCGGCCGTGGAGAGAGGAGGTGTGGACATCTTTTGGGATGAGGATAGGAGCCTAGAATGTCAGAGCTCTGAAGACCTTGAAGACCAGCCAGTCTTACCTTTCATTTTGCAACTGGGGAAATTGAGGCCCAGGGAGGAGAAGTGATTTTTCCCAAGGTCACATGGTGAGCTGGTGATAGGATTGGAGATGAAACCCATATCCTTGGGACACAGTGAAAGATGTCTGGACAGTGGCTGGGTGGGAGCCTGCCCGACTGGTCACCGACTCTCCTTACCTCCTCGGAGGCTGTGAAGATGTGGGTCTCGGGCTGCAGCATGTTGTTCTCCTTCCCAGCTGTGAAAGACCAGGAGCAGCTTTTGATGAGTCTTTCCCCCAACCCCACCCCACTTCACCCCACATCCAGTCTCAGGTCTCATCTCACCAAGGAGCTCTTCAGTTCCCTTGTCCCCCAGCTCTCTCCTTCCTGCAAACACTCGGTAGGTAACATTGATGACATTTTGCACCTGGGCAAACTAAGGTCCGGGGAGCAACTTGCCCCAGGTCACACTGCAATTCTGTGACAGGACTGGTGACAGAACTACTCATGTTTCCTCCACCCAAACTCTGGCTCCCTGCCTGGCCAGAAACACTCACTGAGGACTCCTGCTCTGATGGTCAAATTCCTGACACGGACGGGAGCTTTGGGAGGGGCAGCCATACTCCTTATTGGTCCTTGAGCCAGGTGTCTCTTTGGCCGTGCCCGCTGCTCCCTCTTCAAGGCACTCACAGCAGGCAAGACCCTGAGGTGTTCTCTGAAGTAAAGGATTGCAGGGCTAAGGTTAGTCCCATTTAGAGAAGGTCTGGGCCCTCCCCATCTCAGACACCATACTCATGAGAAGAGGGCACAATTGTGACACTCGCAGGCCTGGAAGAGGCAGAAATGCTTGTGGCCGCTGATTTGGGCAGTAATACCATGGTCGTGGCAGCGGTCACAGCAACCTATAGCTCTTCTGGGGCCAAGCTGAGTCCCCCATGGGGCTCCAGTCTCACGCTGTGCATTCAGAGTCAGAGGGGCAGCAGGGTGCAGCAGGTATTTATTTGGGATCCATGCTTCTAGGGTCAGGAGTGGAGGTCAGAATGGCCACACGATCCCCTACCCCCAGCGTACTTCCTCTGCCCTTGGAAAACCCTATCTGAGGTGGCTGAATGCTCCTTCTCCATCCTTCTCACCGCTGGAATCAGATTGCCTTCCCTCCCCTTCTTCTCCCACGGTTTTCACCAACCTTCACTGCGACCTCCTTGCTCATGTTGCCTCCTTCACAGAAGCCCCAATCACACATAGCCCCTTCCCGAGAAACTCTTGGCAAGGATCCCATACCCATTCAATGCAGTCATTATTCTCCTTGCTTACCATCACTTCACCACAGACCCCACTTTCAGGCATGCACATGCACTCCCGTGCCCTCTTCCACCATTACTACACCCCCTTCTTGTGTATCATCCTGCACTCTGCCAAACCCAGGTATTATTCCTGGCATCCACTTCAACAATTCTCTTCCGAACCTCCTGCATTCATTCACTCCCCACACAGGATTTTGTGCCCCCATTGTCAGTCTCTTCTATGCCCTATATTCAATTTTCCCCTCACATTTCGTGCTGAATCATGCTGATTTTTTTTCTTGTACCCCACCTTACACTTAATTATTCCCTTGCTCCCCCTTTGAACTGATTTCCCTCTTGTATCCCATGAAATCGTATTGTTCTGGATCCCTGGCCCTCTTTCAATTATTAATTTCATTCATCCCTTCATGCATCCCCTTGATTCTTCTTCTTTTTTTTTTTTTTTTTTTCTTTTTTCTTTTGAGACGGAGTTTCGCTCTTGTTACCCAGGCTGGAGTGCAATGGGGTGATCTCGGCTCACTGCAACCTCTGCCTCCCGGGTGCAAGTGATTCTCCTGCCTCATCCTCCCGAGTAGCTGGGATTACAGGTGCCTGCCACCACGCCTGGCTAATTTTTTGTATTTTTTAATAGAGACGGGGTTTCACCATGTTGGCCAGGCTGATCCACCCGCCTCGGCCTCCCAAGGTGCTGGGATTACAGGCATGAGCCACCGGGCCCGGCCGATTCTCTTGATTCTTCATTCAGCAGGTACCTGTTGAGCCTCCTATGAAGTGTCAGGTTCTGATCTAGCCAATAGGAAACTCCTCAGTGCAGTAGTGTTTCTCTTGGACTGACACACCTTTTCTGCTTTCATGCAAACCCACACATTCCCTCCACAGTCTCCCCCAAATCTTCCATATTCCTCTCCACACTTCAACAATTTTTCTGGAGCACACCATCTCCCCCCACCCCCACCCCACCCCACCCCACACACACAGTCCCACCACCCTGGAGAGCACCACTTCCTCAGGAAGCCCAATCATCCACTCCCTCCCGGACCTCTGAATCAAAAGTAGTCCCACGAGACCTGCCTCACTGGCCAAAGGCCAGGGCTCAGGGGGCTGGAGCAAGGGGTCCTCCCAAAAGGGATTCCGGGACAGCTGAGGGCGCGATGGGACATCAGGAGCAGATGGGAGTTCCCTGCTGAGGTAGCAGAGAGGGGAAGGTAGCAGAGTTGGGAATCTGGCTCAGGAGGGTGGGAGGAAATAAGAGGCGTGGAGAACGAGGGCCTAATTCTCATGTCAACGTGTGGTTGCCCCAGCCTCCAGCAAGTCAGAACCAGTCAGAGGGTCTGAGGGAAGATGCAGCTTCTGCTTCCCTTCCCGCCCTTGCCACAAAGGCCAGAGAGCTCTTGTGCTGCCTTCAACCTCCCGCCGCTGTGGCTGGCGACCAATGAACCTCGAGATCTCTTGAGGCTCACGTTCTGAGGTCACGCCCCCCTCACCTCCATGTAGCTTCTCCTGCTCCCTGTACTAGGTCAGTCAAGAAATCCTGAAGTGATCGTTGAGCTTTATACTCCCCAAGGCTTGTTTCCCAGATTGGTCTCCCTTTGGGTGTGAAATATTTTGTGTGGATGCATTTTTAACTCACGTACTTGGTATTTTGTAATTTACCTTTTAAAAATTCAGCATGTGATTAAAGATCGATCCATATTTCTGTGCCGCGGATTCCCAATCAGTGGTGACTTTGCAACCCCCGGGGAACGATGCTTGGAAACACTTTCGTCCGTATTTGTCTCTGTTTATGAACTCCCTGTAATGTTCCACAGATAAATGTGTCTATTCCTGTGCCACTACTAAATTGTCCTAAATTTTTTCACTTCACGATACATCTTGACATCGGCTCGGGCAAGTTCCTGCATGGTATTCATCGTCTCCAAACACGTCTTTGCTATTCTTTGCCTTTTTGTCCCTCCGCATGAATTAGTGTGCAATGTCAAGTCTCCCCAGACTCAGTTGTAACAGATTTGGATTGCATTTTCACTGAATCTGTGGATCAGTTAGGGGAGAATCCACTACCTGCAGAATACTCGGCCTTCCTATTCACCAACTTGGGATGTCTCCACTTACGTGGGTCCTTAATGTTTTAATCTTTCAGTTCAGTTTTTAGTTTTATCTTTTGTATATTTAGATCTTGCACATCATTCATTGTATTTATTCCAAGATACTGTAGATCGTTGCTGTGCTTGCACTTGATGTCTGTTTAAAAGGACAATTTCTATTTGGATCTAATTTACAGAAACGACTTTAACTTTTAAAAACGTGACTTGATCTTAAAGTCAGTCAGCATGCTAAACTCTGCAGTAGGCGTTCTGGGATTATCTGTGAGTTTACGCATAGTAGAAATAGAATTGAAGTTATGGGGTTTTTTTGTTTGCGATTTTTGTTTTTTGGTTGGTTGTTTGGTTGTGTTTTAACTGCGCTGGCTAGGAAATCTAGTACAAGATCTAGTAGCGACAGCAAAATTGGGCTTCTTTGGGTTGTTTCGGATTTTAAAAGGAATGCTGCCAGCATTTCCATATTAGTATTGTTTCCTTGTGTTTTCCTTACCTTTTCCTTTCATTTCCTTTTCTTTCCTTTCCCTTCCCTTCCTCTCCCTTCCTTTCTTCCCTTTCCTCCTTCCTTCCTTCCTTTCTTCTTCCTGTCTCCCTACACCACGCCACCCCCACCCCCGCATGTCTTATGCCTTTTGTCCTTCTTCATAAATTAGCATGCAATTTCAAGTTTCCCAAAATTTCGGTTGTAACAGATTTGGATTGCATTTTCACTGAATCTGTGGATCAGTTATGGGAGAATCCACTATCTCTAGAATACCTGGCCTAAGTAACTTCCAGGTTTTTTCCAAAACCTTCAGCAAAGTTTATCTTATAATCCAAACGGTTAAAAAATCATAAATGTATATCTTAATGAGTTTTCTATCTCTTTCTTTCTTTTCCTTTCTTTCTCTCTTTCTTATCCTTTCTCCCTTTCTCTCTCTCTCTCTCTCTTTCTCCTTCCTTCCTTCCTTCATTCCTTGGGTTGCTTTCTTTATTTGTTTTGTAAACAAAGATGAAACAAAAAAGCAGCCCCTCACTCTGTCACCCAGGCTGCTGAAGTGCAGTGTCGGTGATCTTGGCTCACTGCAACCTCCACCTCCTGGGCTCAAGCAATCCTCCTGCCTCAGCCTCTCAAGTACCTGGGACTACAAGCACACGCCACCATCCCCAGCTAATTTTCGTATATTTTGTAGAGACGGGGGGTTTCGCCATGTTGCCCAGGCCATCGTGAACTCCTGGGCTCAAGCAGTCTGCCCGACAAAAGTGCTGAGATTACAGGTGTGAGCCACCAAGCCAGGCCTCTTAGTGAGTTTTCAAAAATTAAATATACGCCTGCAATTAGTATCTAGAACAAACAACAAAATATATGAGCAACACATAAACCTCTCTCGGGTCCCCTTCCAGTTACAGCTTTGCTAATGTCAAACCAGCTTTCCTCTCCCATAGTAAATGTAACTTAGCTATGGTGTATTAATGTTTTTGTATATGGTGCATTAGAGCAGTGGTCCTAAAACACTAGCTTGATTACCAAGCCCCAGAGGGCTTGATAAAACAAAGATTTCTGAGCTCCATATCTGTATTCTCAGATAACAAGGTCTGGGGTGGGACCCAGAGTTTGGTTGGCTTTGCTTTTTCTCTTTTCTTTTCTTTTCATTTTTCTTTTCTTTTCTTTGTCTTTTTCTTTTCTTTTCTTTTTCTTTTTTTTTTCTTTCTTTCTTTCTTTCTTTCTTTTTTTTTTTTTTTTTTTTTGACGGAGTTTCACTCTTGTTGCCCAGGCTTGAGTGCAATGACGCGATCTCGGCTCACTGCAACCTCTGCCACCCGGGTTCAAGCGATTCTCCTGCCTCAGCCTCCCGAGTAGCTGGAATTACAGGCATTCACCACCACGCCCGGCTACTTTTGTATTTTCAGTAGAGATGGGGTTTCTCCATGTTGGTCAGGCTGGTCTTGAGCTCCTGACCTCAGGTGATCCACCAGCCTGGGCCTCCCAAAGTGCTGGGATTACAGGCGTGAGCCACCATGCCGGCTGAGTTTGCCTATCAAACAAGTTCCCTGATGATGCGAACACTGCTGGTAGGGGACCACATTTTGAGAACGAAAGCACAAGAGAGGATAACATAAGGAACCTCCAAATATCCGTCTCCCAACTGCAACCATTAAAGACTCATGGCCAATCATATTTCATACATATCCTCTCCCCTCCCCGTCCTCCAGATTATTTTCAAGCAAATATCAGAAATCAAAAAAGTACAAAAATCATATGTGGATATCTTAACGTGTCTTATTTGATTTGTAAACATTTCAGTGCATAACTCTAAATATGAGGAATCTATTTTCCTCAACGTTTCATTTTGAAAATACACAAAGCTGAGGGGGTAATACAGTGAACAATCTTATGCCTAGATTCACATTATCTCATTGCTTTAGCTCTCAGTAATTTTTTTTCTTGCTTAAACACGTAACAGTTTCAAACACTTCAACCAGTTACTTCAGCATGCACCTCCTAAACACTGCAATGTACTCCTATGAAACCACAGTGCCATTATCACATTGAAGAAATGTAACAATGAAGGGGTAACATCATCCAAGTTCACATACAGTTCATATTTAAATTTCACCAAATGTTCCCGTAATATCCTTTTGAAAGACTTTTTGGGGGATCAACAATCCAGTCAAGCATGGTACATTGTACACAGTTGTCATGTCTCTTTAGTGTCCTCTAATTGCAAACAGTACCCCAACCAATTTTTTAAACCTTCCATGACGATGACATTTTTTTCAGAGCTGAGGCCTGTTGTCATGTAAAGTGTCCCACAATACGGGCTGGTCTGATATTTGCCTCTTGTTTATATTTATGTTTGACACTTTGGGCACGAATATTAAGAAGGTGATGAGCAGTTCACATTATATCACATCTGGAGGCTCCTAAGGCCAGTTTCTCTAGTTACCGGTGATGCGGTTTGTATTCATCAGTTTTATCACTTAATTACGGTATTTTTCAGACAGAGTACTACATTGGGAAGGTACTTTTCTCCCGTTGTGGTTAATAAGTAGTCTGTCATGATATTTCGATGACATGCGGATATTCTGCTCTCCAACAAAATTTTACCTCTTGGCCTTAGTATTCATTCAGGGCTCTTGCCTGATTTGATTATTACTTTGTTGGTTAAAAAAAAAAACGGGATTTCTCTAATACTATAATTCATTTCTGCTTTTATGGATGGACATTTTGATGTAAAAAAGCTCATCTCACCCCCTCCCCCACCTCGTTGCTGTTGATGTTGCATTTGCTGTGGCAGAGAAAGAGTACAAGCTGTTTATTTGTTTTGTTGAAAGAAATGTCAAGAGAAAAAAGTGGACA
>NW_027326950.1:0-25619 GCF_047675955.1 Chlorocebus sabaeus | reverse complement strand
AAAAGGACTCAAACCTGACTAGACCGGCTCAAAACGGTTTTGAACGGCTCAAACCGGACTCAAACAGGAACAGACCTGCTCAAACAGGAACAGATGGGCTCAAGTCGGCTCACACCAGACCAGACCGGCTCAAACCTTCTCAAACCGGACCAGAACATCTCAAACCGGTTTTCACTGGCTCAAACCGGACTCATATGGGTTTTGACCATATCAAACCAGGCCAGACCGGCTCAAACCGGTTTTGACCGGCTCAAACCGGACTCAAACCGGCCCAGACCGGTTCCAATCGGTTTTGACAGGCTCAAACCGGACCAGACCGGTTCAAAACGAACCAGACCAGCTGAATCCGGTTTTGACCGGCTCAAACCGGACTAAAACCTGACCGGACCGGCTCAAACCGGGTCAAACCAGGCCAGACCGGCTCAAACAGGTTTTGACCGGCTCAAACCGGAACGGACCAGACCACCTCAAAACGGACTCAAACATGGTTTGACCGGCTCCAACCGGATCAAACCACACCCCACCGGCTCTTAGACTGGCTCAAACCGGTTTTAACCGTCTCATTACGGACCAGACCGGGTCTACCAGGTTTTGAACGGCTCAAACCGGACTCAAACCGGACCAGACCGGCTAAAACTGGTTTGAACCGGCTCAAACGAGACCAGACTGCCTCAAGCCGTATCAAACCGGACCAGAACGGCTCAAACCGGTTTTGACCGGCTCAAACCAGAGTCAAACGGGTTTTGACCAGATCAAATCAGGCCAGACCGGCTCAAACCGGTTTTGACCGGCTCAAACCGGACTCAAACCGAACCAGACCAGCTCAAAGCTTTTTTGACTGGCTCAAACCAGACTCAAACCGTACCAGACCGGCTCATACCGGTTTTGAGCGGCTCAAATCGGACTCAAACTGGAACAGACCGGCTCAAGCAGGAACAGACCGGCTCAAACCGGCTAAAACTAGACCAGACCAGCTCAAACGGGCTCAAACCGGCCACGACCGTTTCCAACCAGTTTTGACAGGCTCAAACCGGACTAGACCTGCTCAAAACAAACCAGACCAGCTGAAACCAGCTTTAACCGGTTCAAACCGGACTATAACGGGACCAGACCGGCTCATACCGTTTTTCCCCTTCTCGCACCAGACCAGACAGGCTCAAACCGGTTCAAACCAGACCAGACCGGCTCAAACCGGTTTTGAACGGCTGAAACCAGACTCAAACCGGACCAGACCCTCTCAAACCTATTTTGACCGTATTAGCCCGACTCAAACCGCTTTTGACCGTCTCAAACCGAATCAGACCGGCTCAAACCGGTTTTGATCGGCTTAAACCGGACTCAAACCGGAACAGAAAAGACCGGCTCAAACCGGACCGAAACCGGGTTTTACCGCCTCAAACCGGACTCAAATCCGAGCAGACCGGCTCAAACATGTTTTGACCGTATTAGACTGGCTCAAACCAGTTTTGACCAGCTCAAACCGGATGAGACGGTCTCAAACCGGTTTTCACCGGCTCATACTGGACCAGACCGGAACAAACCGGACTCAAACCGGACTCAAACCGGACCAGACCGGCTCAAACCTGTTTTGACTGGCTCAAACCGGACTCAAACTGGAGCAGACTGGCTCAAACAGGTTTTGACCGGCTCAAACCAGAACGGACCAGACCGGCTCAAAACGGACTCAAACGTGTTTTGACCGGCTCCAACCGTATCAAACCGCACCAGATCTGCTCTTAGACTGGCTCAAACCGGTTTTAACCGTCTCATTACGGACCAGACCGGGTCTACCAGGTTTTGAACGGCTCAAACCAGACTCAAACCGGACCAGACCGGCTAAAACCGCTTTGAACCGGCTCAAACCAGACCAGACAGGCCCAAACCGGATCAAACCGGACCAGAACGGTTCAAACCAGTTTTGACCGGCTCAAACCAGTGTCAAACGGGTTTTGACCAGATCAAAACAGGCCAGACGGGCTCCAACCAGTTTTGACCGGCTCAAACCGGACTCAAACCGGACCAGACCGGCTCAAACCGGTTTTGATCGGCTTAAACCGGACTCAAACCGGAACGGAAAAGACCGGCTCAAACCACACTGAAACCGGGTTTTACCGCCTCAAACCGGACTCAAATCCGAGCAGACCGGCTCAAACATGTTTTGACCGTATTAGACTGGCTCAAACCAGTTTTGACCAGCTCAAACCGGATGAGACGGTCTCAAACCGGTTTTCACCGGCTCAAACTGGACCAGACTGGAACAAACCGGACTCAAACCGGACTCAAACCGGACCAGACCGGCTCAAACCTGTTTTGACTGGCTCAAACCCGAACCTGTTTTGACTGGCTCAAACCCGACTCAAACTTTAGCAGACTGGCTCAAACAGGTTTTGACCGGCTCAAACCAGAACGGACCAGACCGGCTCAAAACGGACTCAAAAGTGTTTTGACCGTCTCCAACCGTATCAAACCGCACCAGATCTGCTCTTAGACTGGCTCAAACCGGTTTTAACCGTCTCATTACGGACCAGACCGGGTCTACCAGGTTTTGAACGGCTCAAACCAGACTCAAACCGAACCAGACCGGCTAAAACCGGTTTGAACCGGCTCAAACCAGACCAGACAGGCCCAAACCGGATCAAACCGGACCAGAACGGTTCAAACCAGTTTTGACCGGCTCAAACCAGTGTCAAACGGGTTTTGACCAGATCAAAACAGGCCAGACGGGCTCCAACCACTTTTGACCGGCTCAAGCCGGACTCAAACCGGACCAGATCGGCTCAAACCTGTTTTGACTGGGTCAAACCGGACTCAAACCGGACCAGACCGGCTCAAACCGGTTTTGATCAGCTGAAACCAGACTCAAAGCGGACTAGACCGTCTCAAAACGGTTTTGAACTGCTAAACGGGACTCAAACAGGAAGAGACCGGCTAAAACTGGCTCAAGCCACACCAGACCAGCTCAAACTGGCTGAAACCAGACCAGAACATCTCAAACCGGTTTTCACAGGCTCAATCCGGACTCATACGTGTTTTGACCGGGTCAAACCAGGCCACACGGGCTCGAACCGGTTTGGACCGGCTCAAACCGGACTCAAACCGGCCCCGACCGGTTCCAACCGGTTTTGAGAGGCTCAAACCGGATCAGACCTGCTCAAAACAAACCAGACCAGCTGAAACCGGTTTTAACCGGCTCAAACCGGACTATAACGGGACCAGACCGGCTCAAACCGGTTTTCACCTTCTCAAACTAGACCAGACCTGCTCAAACCGGTTCAAACCAGACCAGATCGGCTCAAACCGGTTTTGAACGGCTGAAACCGGACTCAAAAGGGACCAGACAATCTCAAACCTCTTTTGACCGTATTAGACAGGCTCAAACCGGTTTTGACCGTCTCAAACTGAAACAGACCGGCTCAAACTGGTTTTGATCGGCTTAAACCGGACTCAAACCGGAACGGAACAGACCGGCTCAAACCGGACTTAAACCGGTTTTTAGCGCTTCAAACCGGACTCAAATCCGAGCAGACCGGCTCAAACATGTTTTGACCGTATTATACCGGCTCAAACCAGATTTGACTGGCTCAAACCGCACGAGACGGGCTCAAACCGGTTTTGACCGGCTCAAACTGCACCAGACCGGCACAAACCGGACTCAAACCGGACACAAACCGGACCAGACCGGCTCAGACCGGTTTTGACCGGCTCAATCCGGACTCAAACGGGTTTTGACCAGATCAAACCAGGCCGGACCGGCTCAAACCAATTTTGACCGGCTCAAACCGGGCTCAAACCGGACCAAAACGGCTCAAACCAGTTTTGACGGGCTCAAACCAGAGTCAAACGTGTTTTGACCAGATCAAACCAGGCCACACCGGCTGAAACCGGTTTTGACCGGCTCAAACTGGACTCTAACCAGACCAGACCGGCTCAAACCTGTTTTGACTGGCTCAAAAAGGACTAAAACCTGACTAGACCGGCTCAAAACGGTTTTGAACGGCTCAAACCGGACTCAAACAGGAACAGACCTGCTCAAACAGGAACAGATGGGCTCAAGTCGGCTCACACCAGACCAGACCGGCTCAAACCTTCTCAAACCGGACCAGAACATCTCAAACCGGTTTTCACTGGCTCAAACCGGACTCATATGGGTTTTGACCATATCAAACCAGGCCAGACCGGCTCAAACCGGTTTTGACCGGCTCAAACCGGACTCAAACCGGCCCAGACCGGTTCCAATCGGTTTTGACAGGCTCAAACCGGACCAGACCGGCTCAAAACGAACCAGACCGGCTGAATCCGGTTTTGACCGGCTCAAACCGGACTAAAACCTGACCGGACCGGCTCAAACCGGGTCAAACCAGGCCAGACCGGCTCAAACAGGTTTTGACCGGCTCAAACCGGAACGGACCAGACCACCTCAAAACGGACTCAAACATGGTTTGACCGGCTCCAACCGGATCAAACCACACCCCACCGGCTCTTAGACTGGCTCAAACCGGTTTTAACCGTCTCATTACGGACCAGACCGGGTCTACCAGGTTTTGAACGGCTCAAACCGGACTCAAACCGGACCAGACCGGCTAAAACTGGTTTGAACCGGCTCAAACGAGACCAGACTGCCTCAAGCCGTATCAAACCGGACCAGAACGGCTCAAACCGGTTTTGACCGGCTCAAACCAGAGTCAAACGGGTTTTGACCAGATCAAATCAGGCCAGACCGGCTCAAACCGGTTTTGACCGGCTCAAACCGGACTCAAACCGAACCAGACCAGCTCAAAGCTTTTTTGACTGGCTCAAACCAGACTCAAACCGTACCAGACCGGCTCATACCGGTTTTGAGCGGCTCAAATCGGACTCAAACTGGAACAGACCGGCTCAAGCAGGAACAGACCGGCTCAAACCGGCTAAAACTAGACCAGACCAGCTCAAACGGGCTCAAACCGGCCACGACCGTTTCCAACCAGTTTTGACAGGCTCAAACCGGACTAGACCTGCTCAAAACAAACCAGACCAGCTGAAACCAGCTTTAACCGGTTCAAACCGGACTATAACGGGACCAGACCGGCTCATACCGTTTTTCCCCTTCTCGCACCAGACCAGACAGGCTCAAACCGGTTCAAACCAGACCAGACCGGCTCAAACCGGTTTTGAACGGCTGAAACCAGACTCAAACCGGACCAGACCCTCTCAAACCTATTTTGACCGTATTAGCCCGACTCAAACCGCTTTTGACCGTCTCAAACCGAATCAGACCGGCTCAAACCGGTTTTGATCGGCTTAAACCGGACTCAAACCGGAACGGAAAAGACCGGCTCAAACCGGACCGAAACCGGGTTTTACCGCCTCAAACCGGACTCAAATCCGAGCAGACCGGCTCAAACATGTTTTGACCGTATTAGACTGGCTCAAACCAGTTTTGACCAGCTCAAACCGGATGAGACGGTCTCAAACCGGTTTTCACCGGCTCATACTGGACCAGACCGGAACAAACCGGACTCAAACCGGACTCAAACCGGACCAGACCGGCTCAAACCTGTTTTGACTGGCTCAAACCGGACTCAAACTGGAGCAGACTGGCTCAAACAGGTTTTGACCGGCTCAAACCAGAACGGACCAGACCGGCTCAAAACGGACTCAAACGTGTTTTGACCGGCTCCAACCGTATCAAACCGCACCAGATCTGCTCTTAGACTGGCTCAAACCGGTTTTAACCGTCTCATTACGGACCAGACCGGGTCTACCAGGTTTTGAACGGCTCAAACCAGACTCAAACCGGACCAGACCGGCTAAAACCGCTTTGAACCGGCTCAAACCAGACCAGACAGGCCCAAACCGGATCAAACCGGACCAGAACGGTTCAAACCAGTTTTGACCGGCTCAAACCAGTGTCAAACGGGTTTTGACCAGATCAAAACAGGCCAGACGGGCTCCAACCAGTTTTGACCGGCTCAAACCGGACTCAAACCGGACCAGACCGGCTCAAACCGGTTTTGATCGGCTTAAACCGGACTCAAACCGGAACGGAAAAGACCGGCTCAAACCACACTGAAACCGGGTTTTACCGCCTCAAACCGGACTCAAATCCGAGCAGACCGGCTCAAACATGTTTTGACCGTATTAGACTGGCTCAAACCAGTTTTGACCAGCTCAAACCGGATGAGACGGTCTCAAACCGGTTTTCACCGGCTCAAACTGGACCAGACTGGAACAAACCGGACTCAAACCGGACTCAAACCGGACCAGACCGGCTCAAACCTGTTTTGACTGGCTCAAACCCGAACCTGTTTTGACTGGCTCAAACCCGACTCAAACTTTAGCAGACTGGCTCAAACAGGTTTTGACCGGCTCAAACCAGAACGGACCAGACCGGCTCAAAACGGACTCAAAAGTGTTTTGACCGTCTCCAACCGTATCAAACCGCACCAGATCTGCTCTTAGACTGGCTCAAACCGGTTTTAACCGTCTCATTACGGACCAGACCGGGTCTACCAGGTTTTGAACGGCTCAAACCAGACTCAAACCGAACCAGACCGGCTAAAACCGGTTTGAACCGGCTCAAACCAGACCAGACAGGCCCAAACCGGATCAAACCGGACCAGAACGGTTCAAACCAGTTTTGACCGGCTCAAACCAGTGTCAAACGGGTTTTGACCAGATCAAAACAGGCCAGACGGGCTCCAACCACTTTTGACCGGCTCAAGCCGGACTCAAACCGGACCAGATCGGCTCAAACCTGTTTTGACTGGGTCAAACCGGACTCAAACCGGACCAGACCGGCTCAAACCGGTTTTGATCAGCTGAAACCAGACTCAAAGCGGACTAGACCGTCTCAAAACGGTTTTGAACTGCTAAACGGGACTCAAACAGGAAGAGACCGGCTAAAACTGGCTCAAGCCACACCAGACCAGCTCAAACTGGCTGAAACCAGACCAGAACATCTCAAACCGGTTTTCACAGGCTCAATCCGGACTCATACGTGTTTTGACCGGGTCAAACCAGGCCACACGGGCTCGAACCGGTTTGGACCGGCTCAAACCGGACTCAAACCGGCCCCGACCGGTTCCAACCGGTTTTGAGAGGCTCAAACCGGATCAGACCTGCTCAAAACAAACCAGACCAGCTGAAACCGGTTTTAACCGGCTCAAACCGGACTATAACGGGACCAGACCGGCTCAAACCGGTTTTCACCTTCTCAAACTAGACCAGACCTGCTCAAACCGGTTCAAACCAGACCAGATCGGCTCAAACCGGTTTTGAACGGCTGAAACCGGACTCAAAAGGGACCAGACAATCTCAAACCTCTTTTGACCGTATTAGACAGGCTCAAACCGGTTTTGACCGTCTCAAACTGAAACAGACCGGCTCAAACTGGTTTTGATCGGCTTAAACCGGACTCAAACCGGAACGGAACAGACCGGCTCAAACCGGACTTAAACCGGTTTTTAGCGCTTCAAACCGGACTCAAATCCGAGCAGACCGGCTCAAACATGTTTTGACCGTATTATACCGGCTCAAACCAGATTTGACTGGCTCAAACCGCACGAGACGGGCTCAAACCGGTTTTGACCGGCTCAAACTGCACCAGACCGGCACAAACCGGACTCAAACCGGACACAAACCGGACCAGACCGGCTCAGACCGGTTTTGACCGGCTCAATCCGGACTCAAACGGGTTTTGACCAGATCAAACCAGGCCGGACCGGCTCAAACCAATTTTGACCGGCTCAAACCGGGCTCAAACCGGACCAAAACGGCTCAAACCAGTTTTGACGGGCTCAAACCAGAGTCAAACGTGTTTTGACCAGATCAAACCAGGCCACACCGGCTGAAACCGGTTTTGACCGGCTCAAACTGGACTCTAACCGGACCAGACCGGCTCAAACCTGTTTTGACTGGCTCAAAAAGGACTCAAACCTGACTAGACCGGCTCAAAACGGTTTTGAACGGCTCAAACCGGACTCAAACAGGAACAGACCTGCTCAAACAGGAACAGATGGGCTCAAGTCGGCTCACACCAGACCAGACCGGCTCAAACCTTCTCAAACCGGACCAGAACATCTCAAACCGGTTTTCACTGGCTCAAACCGGACTCATATGGGTTTTGACCATATCAAACCAGGCCAGACCGGCTCAAACCGGTTTTGACCGGCTCAAACCGGACTCAAACCGGCCCAGACCGGTTCCAATCGGTTTTGACAGGCTCAAACCGGACCAGACCGGCTCAAAACGAACCAGACCGGCTGAATCCGGTTTTGACCGGCTCAAACCGGACTAAAACCTGACCGGACCGGCTCAAACCGGGTCAAACCAGGCCAGACCGGCTCAAACAGGTTTTGACCGGCTCAAACCGGAACGGACCAGACCACCTCAAAACGGACTCAAACATGGTTTGACCGGCTCCAACCGGATCAAACCACACCCCACCGGCTCTTAGACTGGCTCAAACCGGTTTTAACCGTCTCATTACGGACCAGACCGGGTCTACCAGGTTTTGAACGGCTCAAACCGGACTCAAACCGGACCAGACCGGCTAAAACTGGTTTGAACCGGCTCAAACGAGACCAGACTGCCTCAAGCCGTATCAAACCGGACCAGAACGGCTCAAACCGGTTTTGACCGGCTCAAACCAGAGTCAAACGGGTTTTGACCAGATCAAATCAGGCCAGACCGGCTCAAACCGGTTTTGACCGGCTCAAACCGGACTCAAACCGAACCAGACCAGCTCAAAGCTTTTTTGACTGGCTCAAACCAGACTCAAACCGTACCAGACCGGCTCATACCGGTTTTGAGCGGCTCAAATCGGACTCAAACTGGAACAGACCGGCTCAAGCAGGAACAGACCGGCTCAAACCGGCTAAAACTAGACCAGACCAGCTCAAACGGGCTCAAACCGGCCACGACCGTTTCCAACCAGTTTTGACAGGCTCAAACCGGACTAGACCTGCTCAAAACAAACCAGACCAGCTGAAACCAGCTTTAACCGGTTCAAACCGGACTATAACGGGACCAGACCGGCTCATACCGTTTTTCCCCTTCTCAAACCAGACCAGACAGGCTCAAACCGGTTCAAACCAGACCAGACCGGCTCAAACCGGTTTTGAACGGCTGAAACCAGACTCAAACCGGACCAGACCCTCTCAAACCTATTTTGACCGTATTAGCCCGACTCAAACCGCTTTTGACCGTCTCAAACCGAATCAGACCGGCTCAAACCGGTTTTGATCGGCTTAAACCGGACTCAAACCGGAACGGAAAAGACCGGCTCAAACCGGACCGAAACCGGGTTTTACCGCCTCAAAACGGACTCAAATCCGAGCAGACCGGCTCAAACATGTTTTGACCGTATTAGACTGGCTCAAACCAGTTTTGACCAGCTCAAACCGGATGAGACGGTCTCAAACCGGTTTTCACCGGCTCATACTGGACCAGACCGGAACAAACCGGACTCAAACCGGACTCAAACCGGACCAGACCGGCTCAAACCTGTTTTGACTGGCTCAAACCGGACTCAAACTGGAGCAGACTGGCTCAAACAGGTTTTGACCGGCTCAAACCAGAACGGACCAGACCGGCTCAAAACGGACTCAAACGTGTTTTGACCGGCTCCAACCGTATCAAACCGCACCAGATCTGCTCTTAGACTGGCTCAAACCGGTTTTAACCGTCTCATTACGGACCAGACCGGGTCTACCAGGTTTTGAACGGCTCAAACCAGACTCAAACCGGACCAGACCGGCTAAAACCGCTTTGAACCGGCTCAAACCAGACCAGACAGGCCCAAACCGGATCAAACCGGACCAGAACGGTTCAAACCAGTTTTGACCGGCTCAAACCAGTGTCAAACGGGTTTTGACCAGATCAAAACAGGCCAGACGGGCTCCAACCAGTTTTGACCGGCTCAAACCGGACTCAAACCGGACCAGACCGGCTCAAACCGGTTTTGATCGGCTTAAACCGGACTCAAACCGGAACGGAAAAGACCGGCTCAAACCACACTGAAACCGGGTTTTACCGCCTCAAACCGGACTCAAATCCGAGCAGACCGGCTCAAACATGTTTTGACCGTATTAGACTGGCTCAAACCAGTTTTGACCAGCTCAAACCGGATGAGACGGTCTCAAACCGGTTTTCACCGGCTCAAACTGGACCAGACTGGAACAAACCGGACTCAAACCGGACTCAAACCGGACCAGACCGGCTCAAACCTGTTTTGACTGGCTCAAACCCGAACCTGTTTTGACTGGCTCAAACCCGACTCAAACTTTAGCAGACTGGCTCAAACAGGTTTTGACCGGCTCAAACCAGAACGGACCAGACCGGCTCAAAACGGACTCAAAAGTGTTTTGACCGTCTCCAACCGTATCAAACCGCACCAGATCTGCTCTTAGACTGGCTCAAACCGGTTTTAACCGTCTCATTACGGACCAGACCGGGTCTACCAGGTTTTGAACGGCTCAAACCAGACTCAAACCGAACCAGACCGGCTAAAACCGGTTTGAACCGGCTCAAACCAGACCAGACAGGCCCAAACCGGATCAAACCGGACCAGAACGGTTCAAACCAGTTTTGACCGGCTCAAACCAGTGTCAAACGGGTTTTGACCAGATCAAAACAGGCCAGACGGGCTCCAACCACTTTTGACCGGCTCAAGCCGGACTCAAACCGGACCAGATCGGCTCAAACCTGTTTTGACTGGGTCAAACCGGACTCAAACCGGACCAGACCGGCTCAAACCGGTTTTGATCAGCTGAAACCAGACTCAAAGCGGACTAGACCGTCTCAAAACGGTTTTGAACTGCTAAACGGGACTCAAACAGGAAGAGACCGGCTAAAACTGGCTCAAGCCACACCAGACCAGCTCAAACTGGCTGAAACCAGACCAGAACATCTCAAACCGGTTTTCACAGGCTCAATCCGGACTCATACGTGTTTTGACCGGGTCAAACCAGGCCACACGGGCTCGAACCGGTTTGGACCGGCTCAAACCGGACTCAAACCGGCCCCGACCGGTTCCAACCGGTTTTGAGAGGCTCAAACCGGATCAGACCTGCTCAAAACAAACCAGACCAGCTGAAACCGGTTTTAACCGGCTCAAACCGGACTATAACGGGACCAGACCGGCTCAAACCGGTTTTCACCTTCTCAAACTAGACCAGACCTGCTCAAACCGGTTCAAACCAGACCAGATCGGCTCAAACCGGTTTTGAACGGCTGAAACCGGACTCAAAAGGGACCAGACAATCTCAAACCTCTTTTGACCGTATTAGACAGGCTCAAACCGGTTTTGACCGTCTCAAACTGAAACAGACCGGCTCAAACTGGTTTTGATCGGCTTAAACCGGACTCAAACCGGAACGGAACAGACCGGCTCAAACCGGACTTAAACCGGTTTTTAGCGCTTCAAACCGGACTCAAATCCGAGCAGACCGGCTCAAACATGTTTTGACCGTATTATACCGGCTCAAACCAGATTTGACTGGCTCAAACCGCACGAGACGGGCTCAAACCGGTTTTGACCGGCTCAAACTGCACCAGACCGGCACAAACCGGACTCAAACCGGACACAAACCGGACCAGACCGGCTCAGACCGGTTTTGACCGGCTCAATCCGGACTCAAACGGGTTTTGACCAGATCAAACCAGGCCGGACCGGCTCAAACCAATTTTGACCGGCTCAAACCGGGCTCAAACCGGACCAAAACGGCTCAAACCAGTTTTGACGGGCTCAAACCAGAGTCAAACGTGTTTTGACCAGATCAAACCAGGCCACACCGGCTGAAACCGGTTTTGACCGGCTCAAACTGGACTCTAACCGGACCAGACCGGCTCAAACCTGTTTTGACTGGCTCAAAAAGGACTCAAACCTGACTAGACCGGCTCAAAACGGTTTTGAACGGCTCAAACCGGACTCAAACAGGAACAGACCTGCTCAAACAGGAACAGATGGGCTCAAGTCGGCTCACACCAGACCAGACCGGCTCAAACCTTCTCAAACCGGACCAGAACATCTCAAACCGGTTTTCACTGGCTCAAACCGGACTCATATGGGTTTTGACCATATCAAACCAGGCCAGACCGGCTCAAACCGGTTTTGACCGGCTCAAACCGGACTCAAACCGGCCCAGACCGGTTCCAATCGGTTTTGACAGGCTCAAACCGGACCAGACCGGCTCAAAACGAACCAGACCGGCTGAATCCGGTTTTGACCGGCTCAAACCGGACTAAAACCTGACCGGACCGGCTCAAACCGGGTCAAACCAGGCCAGACCGGCTCAAACAGGTTTTGACCGGCTCAAACCGGAACGGACCAGACCACCTCAAAACGGACTCAAACATGGTTTGACCGGCTCCAACCGGATCAAACCACACCCCACCGGCTCTTAGACTGGCTCAAACCGGTTTTAACCGTCTCATTACGGACCAGACCGGGTCTACCAGGTTTTGAACGGCTCAAACCGGACTCAAACCGGACCAGACCGGCTAAAACTGGTTTGAACCGGCTCAAACGAGACCAGACTGCCTCAAGCCGTATCAAACCGGACCAGAACGGCTCAAACCGGTTTTGACCGGCTCAAACCAGAGTCAAACGGGTTTTGACCAGATCAAATCAGGCCAGACCGGCTCAAACCGGTTTTGACCGGCTCAAACCGGACTCAAACCGAACCAGACCAGCTCAAAGCTTTTTTGACTGGCTCAAACCAGACTCAAACCGTACCAGACCGGCTCATACCGGTTTTGAGCGGCTCAAATCGGACTCAAACTGGAACAGACCGGCTCAAGCAGGAACAGACCGGCTCAAACCGGCTAAAACTAGACCAGACCAGCTCAAACGGGCTCAAACCGGCCACGACCGTTTCCAACCAGTTTTGACAGGCTCAAACCGGACTAGACCTGCTCAAAACAAACCAGACCAGCTGAAACCAGCTTTAACCGGTTCAAACCGGACTATAACGGGACCAGACCGGCTCATACCGTTTTTCCCCTTCTCAAACCAGACCAGACAGGCTCAAACCGGTTCAAACCAGACCAGACCGGCTCAAACCGGTTTTGAACGGCTGAAACCAGACTCAAACCGGACCAGACCCTCTCAAACCTATTTTGACCGTATTAGCCCGACTCAAACCGCTTTTGACCGTCTCAAACCGAATCAGACCGGCTCAAACCGGTTTTGATCGGCTTAAACCGGACTCAAACCGGAACGGAAAAGACCGGCTCAAACCGGAAAGAAACCGGGTTTTACCGCCTCAAACCGGACTCAAATCCGAGCAGACCGGCTCAAACATGTTTTGACCGTATTAGACTGGCTCAAACCAGTTTTGACCAGCTCAAACCGGATGAGACGGTCTCAAACCGGTTTTCACCGGCTCATACTGGACCAGACCGGAACAAACGGGACTCAAACCGGACTCAAACCGGACCAGACCGGCTCAAACCTGTTTTGACTGGCTCAAACCGGACTCAAACTGGAGCAGACTGGCTCAAACAGGTTTTGACCGGCTCAAACCAGAACGGACCAGACCGGCTCAAAACGGACTCAAACGTGTTTTGACCGGCTCCAACCGTATCAAACCGCACCAGATCTGCTCTTAGACTGGCTCAAACCGGTTTTACCCGTCTCATTACGGACCAGACCGGGTCTACCAGGTTTTGAACGGCTCAAACCAGACTCAAACCGGACCAGACCGGCTAAAACCGCTTTGAACCGGCTCAAACCAGACCAGACAGGCCCAAACCGGATCAAACCGGACCAGAACGGTTCAAACCAGTTTTGACCGGCTCAAACCAGTGTCAAACGGGTTTTGACCAGATCAAAACAGGCCAGACGGGCTCCAACCAGTTTTGACCGGCTCAAACCGGACTCAAACCGGACCAGACCGGCTCAAACCGGTTTTGATCGGCTTAAACCGGACTCAAACCGGAACGGAAAAGACCGGCTCAAACCACACTGAAACCGGGTTTTACCGCCTCAAACCGGACTCAAATCCGAGCAGACCGGCTCAAACATGTTTTGACCGTATTAGACTGGCTCAAACCAGTTTTGACCAGCTCAAACCGGATGAGACGGTCTCAAACCGGTTTTCACCGGCTCAAACTGGACCAGACTGGAACAAACCGGACTCAAACCGGACTCAAACCGGACCAGACCGGCTCAAACCTGTTTTGACTGGCTCAAACCCGAACCTGTTTTGACTGGCTCAAACCCGACTCAAACTTTAGCAGACTGGCTCAAACAGGTTTTGACCGGCTCAAACCAGAACGGACCAGACCGGCTCAAAACGGACTCAAAAGTGTTTTGACCGTCTCCAACCGTATCAAACCGCACCAGATCTGCTCTTAGACTGGCTCAAACCGGTTTTAACCGTCTCATTACGGACCAGACCGGGTCTACCAGGTTTTGAACGGCTCAAACCAGACTCAAACCGAACCAGACCGGCTAAAACCGGTTTGAACCGGCTCAAACCAGACCAGACAGGCCCAAACCGGATCAAACCGGACCAGAACGGTTCAAACCAGTTTTGACCGGCTCAAACCAGTGTCAAACGGGTTTTGACCAGATCAAAACAGGCCAGACGGGCTCCAACCACTTTTGACCGGCTCAAGCCGGACTCAAACCGGACCAGATCGGCTCAAACCTGTTTTGACTGGGTCAAACCGGACTCAAACCGGACCAGACCGGCTCAAACCGGTTTTGATCAGCTGAAACCAGACTCAAAGCGGACTAGACCGTCTCAAAACGGTTTTGAACTGCTAAACGGGACTCAAACAGGAAGAGACCGGCTAAAACTGGCTCAAGCCACACCAGACCAGCTCAAACTGGCTGAAACCAGACCAGAACATCTCAAACCGGTTTTCACAGGCTCAATCCGGACTCATACGTGTTTTGACCGGGTCAAACCAGGCCACACGGGCTCGAACCGGTTTGGACCGGCTCAAACCGGACTCAAACCGGCCCCGACCGGTTCCAACCGGTTTTGAGAGGCTCAAACCGGATCAGACCTGCTCAAAACAAACCAGACCAGCTGAAACCGGTTTTAACCGGCTCAAACCGGACTATAACGGGACCAGACCGGCTCAAACCGGTTTTCACCTTCTCAAACTAGACCAGACCTGCTCAAACCGGTTCAAACCAGACCAGATCGGCTCAAACCGGTTTTGAACGGCTGAAACCGGACTCAAAAGGGACCAGACAATCTCAAACCTCTTTTGACCGTATTAGACAGGCTCAAACCGGTTTTGACCGTCTCAAACTGAAACAGACCGGCTCAAACTGGTTTTGATCGGCTTAAACCGGACTCAAACCGGAACGGAACAGACCGGCTCAAACCGGACTTAAACCGGTTTTTAGCGCTTCAAACCGGACTCAAATCCGAGCAGACCGGCTCAAACATGTTTTGACCGTATTATACCGGCTCAAACCAGATTTGACTGGCTCAAACCGCACGAGACGGGCTCAAACCGGTTTTGACCGGCTCAAACTGCACCAGACCGGCACAAACCGGACTCAAACCGGACACAAACCGGACCAGACCGGCTCAGACCGGTTTTGACCGGCTCAATCCGGACTCAAACGGGTTTTGACCAGATCAAACCAGGCCGGACCGGCTCAAACCAATTTTGACCGGCTCAAACCGGGCTCAAACCGGACCAAAACGGCTCAAACCAGTTTTGACGGGCTCAAACCAGAGTCAAACGTGTTTTGACCAGATCAAACCAGGCCACACCGGCTGAAACCGGTTTTGACCGGCTCAAACTGGACTCTAACCGGACCAGACCGGCTCAAACCTGTTTTGACTGGCTCAAAAAGGACTCAAACCTGACTAGACCGGCTCAAAACGGTTTTGAACGGCTCAAACCGGACTCAAACAGGAACAGACCTGCTCAAACAGGAACAGATGGGCTCAAGTCGGCTCACACCAGACCAGACCGGCTCAAACCTTCTCAAACCGGACCAGAACATCTCAAACCGGTTTTCACTGGCTCAAACCGGACTCATATGGGTTTTGACCATATCAAACCAGGCCAGACCGGCTCAAACCGGTTTTGACCGGCTCAAACCGGACTCAAACCGGCCCAGACCGGTTCCAATCGGTTTTGACAGGCTCAAACCGGACCAGACCGGCTCAAAACGAACCAGACCGGCTGAATCCGGTTTTGACCGGCTCAAACCGGACTAAAACCTGACCGGACCGGCTCAAACCGGGTCAAACCAGGCCAGACCGGCTCAAACAGGTTTTGACCGGCTCAAACCGGAACGGACCAGACCACCTCAAAACGGACTCAAACATGGTTTGACCGGCTCCAACCGGATCAAACCACACCCCACCGGCTCTTAGACTGGCTCAAACCGGTTTTAACCGTCTCATTACGGACCAGACCGGGTCTACCAGGTTTTGAACGGCTCAAACCGGACTCAAACCGGACCAGACCGGCTAAAACTGGTTTGAACCGGCTCAAACGAGACCAGACTGCCTCAAGCCGTATCAAACCGGACCAGAACGGCTCAAACCGGTTTTGACCGGCTCAAACCAGAGTCAAACGGGTTTTGACCAGATCAAATCAGGCCAGACCGGCTCAAACCGGTTTTGACCGGCTCAAACCGGACTCAAACCGAACCAGACCAGCTCAAAGCTTTTTTGACTGGCTCAAACCAGACTCAAACCGTACCAGACCGGCTCATACCGGTTTTGAGCGGCTCAAATCGGACTCAAACTGGAACAGACCGGCTCAAGCAGGAACAGACCGGCTCAAACCGGCTAAAACTAGACCAGACCAGCTCAAACGGGCTCAAACCGGCCACGACCGTTTCCAACCAGTTTTGACAGGCTCAAACCGGACTAGACCTGCTCAAAACAAACCAGACCAGCTGAAACCAGCTTTAACCGGTTCAAACCGGACTATAACGGGACCAGACCGGCTCATACCGTTTTTCCCCTTCTCAAACCAGACCAGACAGGCTCAAACCGGTTCAAACCAGACCAGACCGGCTCAAACCGGTTTTGAACGGCTGAAACCAGACTCAAACCGGACCAGACCCTCTCAAACCTATTTTGACCGTATTAGCCCGACTCAAACCGCTTTTGACCGTCTCAAACCGAATCAGACCGGCTCAAACCGGTTTTGATCGGCTTAAACCGGACTCAAACCGGAACGGAAAAGACCGGCTCAAACCGGACCGAAACCGGGTTTTACCGCCTCAAACCGGACTCAAATCCGAGCAGACCGGCTCAAACATGTTTTGACCGTATTAGACTGGCTCAAACCAGTTTTGACCTGCTCAAACCGGATGAGACGGTCTCAAACCGGTTTTCACCGGCTCATACTGGACCAGACCGGAACAAACCGGACTCCAACCGGATCAAACCGCACCAGACCGGCTCTTAGACTGGCTCAAACCGGTTTTAACCGTCTCATTACGGACCAGACCGGGTCTACCAGGTTTTGAAGGGCTCAAACCGGACTCAAACCGGACGAGACCGGCTAAAACCGGTTTGAACCGGCTCAAACGCGACCAGACTGCCTCAAGCCATATCAAACCGGACCAGAAAGGCTCAAGCCAGTTTTGACCGACTCAAACCAGAGTCAAATGGGTTTTGACCAGATCAAACCAGGCCAGACCAGCTCCAACCGGTTTTGCACAGATCAAACCAGAACGGCTTAAACCAGATCAAACCCGACCAGACCGGCTCAAACCAGTTTTGACCGGCTCAAACAGCATAAAACCAGTTTTGACCGGATGAACCCGGACCAGAGGGGCTCAAACCGGTTTTGACCAGCTCAAACCGTCTCAAACCAGTTTTGACCGGATGAAACCAGACCAGACCGCCTCAAAACGGTTTTGACCTGCTCAAACGGGACTCAAACTCGACCAGATAGGATCAAACCGGTTTTGACCAGCTCAAATCTAATCAAACCGGACCAGACTAGCTCAAACCGGATCAAACAGCAGCGGACCGGCTCAAACCCCTTTTGACCAGCTCAAACCGGACGAGACGGGCTCAAACCACTTTTGACCGGGTCAAACCTGACCAGATGGGCTCTAACCCGAGCAGACCTGCTCAAACCAGCTAAAACCTGACCAGACCGTTTCACACCGGTTTTGAACGGTTCAAACCAAACCAGACTGACTCAAATCGGTTTTGATGGGGTGAAACCGGACTCAAACCGGACCAGACCGGCTCAAACCTATTTTGACTGTATTAGACCGACTCAAACCGGTTTTGACCGTCTCAAACCGAACCAGACTGGCTCGAACCAGTTTTGATCGGCTTAAACCGGATTCAAAATGGAACGGAACAAACCGGCTCAAACCGGACTGAAAACGGTTTTTACCGCCTCAAACCGGAGTGAAATCCGAGCAGACAGGGTCAAACATGTTTTGACCGTATTAGACGGGCTCAAACCAGTTTTGACCAGCTCAAACCGGACGAGATGGGCTCAAACCGGTTTTGACTGGCTCAAAGTGGACCAGACCGGCACAAACCGGACTCAAACCGGACTCAAACCGGACCCAACCCGGACCAGACCGGCTCAAACCGGTTTTGACTGGCTCAAACCAGACTCAAACGGGTTTTGACCAGATCAATCCAGGCCAGACCGGCTCAAACCGATTTTGACCTGCTCAAACCGGACTCACACCGGACCAGACCGGCTCCAACATGTTTTGACTGGCTCAAACCGGACTCAAACTGGACCAGACTGGCTCAAACCAGTTTTGACCGACTCAAACCGGAACGGACCAGATCGGCTCAAAACGGACTCAAACGTGTTTTGACCGGCTCCAACCGGATCAAACTGCACCACACCGGATCTTAGACTGGCTCAAACCGGTTTAAACCTTCTCATTACGGACCAGACCGGGTCTACCAGGTTTTGAGTGGCTCAAACTGGACTCAAACCGGACCAGACCGGCTCAAATATGATCAAACCGGACCAAAACGGCTCAAACCAGTTTTGACAGGCTCAAACCAGAGTCAAACGTGTTTTGACCAGATCAAACCAGGCCACACCGGCTCAAACCGGTTTTGACCGGCTCAAACCGGACTCAAACCGGACCAGACCGGCTCAAACCTGTTTTGACTGGCTCAAAAAGAGTCAAACCCGAGCAGACAGGTTCAAACTGGTTTTGACAGGCTGAAACCGGACTCAAACCGGACTAGACCAGCTCAAACCGGTTTTGAACGGCTCAAACCAGACTCAAACAGGAACAGACCGGCTCAAACAGGAACAGAAGGGCTCATACCGGCTCACACCAGACCAGAACGGCCCAACCCTTCTCAAACCGGACCAGAATATCTCAAACCGGTTTTCACCGGCTCAAACCGGACTCATATGGGTTTTGACCAGATCAAGCCAGGCCAGACCGGACCAAACCGGTTTTGACTGGCTCAAACCGGACTCAAACCGGCCCAGACCGGTTCCAATCGATTTTGACAGGCTCCAACCAGACCAGACTGGCTCAAACCGAACCATACCGGCTGAAACCGGTTTTGACCGCCTGAAACCGGACTAAAACATGACCGGACCAGCTCACACTGGATCAAACCAGGCCAGACTGGCTCAAACCGGTTTCGACCGGCTCAAACCGGAACGGACCAGACCGCCTCAAAGCGGACTCAAACATGTTTTGACCGGCTCCAACCAGATCAAACCGCACCCGACCGGCTCTTAGACTGGCTCAAACCAGTTTTAACCGTCTCATTACGGACCAGACCGGGTCTACCAGGTTTTGAACGGCTCAAACCGGACTCAATCCGCACCAGACTGGCTAAAACCGGTTTGAACCGGCTCAAACCAGACCAGACAGGCTCAAACCGGATAAAACCGCCCCAGAACGGCTCAAACCAGTTTTGACGAGCTCAAACCAGAGTCAAACGTGTTTTGACCAGATCAAACCAGGCCAGACCGGCTCAAACCGGTTTTGACCATGTCAAACTGGACTCAAACCGGACCAGACCGGCTCAAACCTGTTTTGACTGGCTCAAAAATGACTCAAACCAGAACAGACCGGCTCAAACCGATTTTGACTGGCTGAAACTGGACTCAAACCGGACTAGACCGGCTCAAACCGGTTTTGAATGGCTCAAACCGGACTCAAACAGGAACAGACCGGCTCAAACAGGAACAGACCGGCTCAAACCTGCTCACAACAGACCAGAACGCCGCAAACCGGCCTAAACCGGACCAAAACATCTCAAATCGGTTTTCACCGGCTCAAACCAGAGTCAAACGGGTTTTGACCAGATCAAACCAGGCCAGACCGGCTCAAACCTGTGTTGACCGGCTCAAACCGGACTCAAACCGGACCAGATCGGCTCAAACCTGTTTCGACTGGGTCAAACCGGTCTCAAACCGGACCACACCGGCTCAAACCGATTTTGACCAGCTGAAACCGGCCTCAAACCGGACTAGACCGCCTCAAACCGGTTTTGAACGGCTCAAACCGGACTCAAACAGGAACTGACCGGCTAAAACCAGCTCAAGCCACACCAGACCGGCTCAAACCGGCTCAAACCGTACCAGAACATCTCAAACCGGTTTCACCAGCTCAGTCCAGACTCATACGGGTTTTGACCGGATCAAACCAGGCCAGACTGGCTCAAACCATTTTGGACCGGCTCAAACCAAACCCAAACCGGCCGAGACCGGTTCCAACCGGTTTTGACCGGCTCAAACTGGACTCAAACCGGCCCAGACCGGCTGAAACCGGTTGTGCCCGGCTCAAAACAGACCGGACCGACTCGAACCAGTTTTGGCCTGCTCAATCCGGACCGGATCACCTTTACCTGGTTTTGACCAGCTCACACCAGACCGGACCGGCTCAAACCGGTTTTGACTGGCTCAAACCGGATTCAAACCGGAACGGAACAGACCGGCTCAAATCGGACTGAAACCGGTGTTTGCCGCCTCAAACCAGACTCAAATCCGAGCAGACCGGCTCAAACATGTTTTGACCGTATTAGACAGGCTCAAACCGGTTTTGACCGGCACACACCGGAACGGACCAGACCGGCTCAAAACGAACTCAAACATGTTTTGACCGGCTCCAACCAGATCAAACCACACCAGACCGGCTCTTAGACTGGCTCAAACCGGTTTTAACCATCTCATTACGGACCAGACTGGGTTTACAGGTTTTGAACGGCTCACACCGGACTCAAACCGGACCAGATCCGCTAAAACCGGTTTGAACCGGCTCAAACCAGACCAGACCGGCTGAAACTGGAACAAACCGGACCAGAACGGCTCAAACCAGTTTTGACTGGCTGAAACTAGAGTCAAACCGGTTTTGACCTGATCAAACCAGGCCAGACCGGCTCAAACCGGTTTTGAACGGCTCAAACCGGACTCAATCTGGAACAGACCGGATAAAACCAGTTTTGACTGGTTCAAACCGGTCTCATACGGGTTTTGACCGGATCAAACCAGGCCAGACCGCCTCAAACCGGTTTTGACCGGCTCAAACGGGACTCAAACCTGCCCAGACCGTTTCCAACCGGTTTTGACAGGCTCAAACTGGACCAGACCGGCTCAAACCGAACCAGACCGACTGAAACCGGTTTTGACCGGCTCAAACCAAACCATACTGGCTCAAACCGCATCAAACCCGACCAGACCGGCTCAAACCGGTTTTCACCGGCTCAAACCGACTCAAACCGGTTTTGACCGGATGAAACCGGGCCAGACTGGCTCAAACAGGTTTTAACCATATAAGACCGGATCAAACTGGTTTTAACCATCTCAAACCGGACTCAAACCTGTTTTGACCGACTCAAACCGGAATCTAACTGGACCAGACCATCTCAAACCGATTTTGACCGGCTCAAACCGGACTGAAACTGGGCTAGACCGGCTCAAAACAGTTTTGACCAGCTCGAACGTGACCAGACCGGCTCAAACCGGATCAAACTGGACCAGAACGGCTCAAACCAGTTTTTTCCGGCTCAAACCAGAGTTCAACGGGTTTTGACCAGATCAAACCAGGCAAGACCAGCTCAAACCGGTTTTCACCGGCTCAAATCAGATCAAACCGGAAGAGAACGGCTCAAACCAGATTTGACCGGCTCAAACGAGACTCAAACCGGACCAGACCGTCTCAAAACGGTTTTGACCGGCTGAAAACGGCTTGAAACCGGACTAGACCGGCTCAAACCGGTTTTGAACGGCTCAAACCGGACTCAAACTGGAACAGACCGGATAAAACCTGCTCAAGCCAGACCAGACCGGCTCAAACCGGCTCAAACCGGACCAGAACATCTCAAACCGGTTTTCACTGGCTCAAACCGGACTCATACGGGTTTTGACCGCATCAAACCAGGCCAGACCGGCTCAAACCGGTTTTGACCAGCTCAAACCGGACTCAATCCTGCCCAAACCGGTTCCAACCGGTTTTGACTGGCTCAAACCGGGATCAAACCGGACCAGACCAGCTCAAACAGGTTTTGACCGGCTAAAACCAGACCAGACCGGACCGGACCGGTTCAAACCTGTTTTGACCGGCTTAAAGCGGACCAGAGCGGCTCAAACCGGTTTTGACCGGCTCAAATCGAATCAAACCTATCCAGACCGGCTCAAACCGGATCAAACCGAATCAGACCAACTGAAAACGGATCAATCCCGACCAGACCGGCTAGTCAGGCTCAAACCGGTTATGACCGGCTCAAACCGTAGCAAACCGGACCAGACTGGCTCAAACCACATCAAACAGGACCAGAACGGCTCAAATTGGATCAAACCATACCAGACCAGCTTAAACCGGATCAAACCGCATCAGACCGGCTGAAAACAGATCAATCCGGACCAGACCGGCTAGACAGGCTCAAACTGGTTTTGACCGGCTCAAACCGTAGCAAACCAGACCAGACTGGCTCAAACCGGATCAAACAGGACCAGACCGGCTCAAAATGGATCAATCTGGACCAGACCGGCTAGACCGGCTCAAAGCGGTTTTGACCAGCCCAAATCCGACCAGGCCGGCTTAAACCGGACCATACTGGCTCAAACCGGGTTTGACCGGCTCAAACCGGGTTTGACCGGGTTTGACCGGGTTTGACCAGGCAGGCTGAAGCTGGTTTTCTCTAGCTCAAACCGGACGAGACCGGCTCAAACCGGATCATACCGGACCAGACCGGATCTTAAACCGTCTCAAACCGGTTTTTTCCGTCTCAATACGGACCAAACCGGCTCAAATCACATCAAACCGGAGCAGACTGGTTCAAACCGGTGCAAACTGGACCAGACCGACTCAAACCGGTTTGGACCGGCTCTAACCAGGCTCAATGAAACCCGACAAGACCATCTGAAACCGGACCAGACCGGCTCAAACCGGTTTTGACTGTCTCAAACCGCACTCAATCCGAACCAGACAGGCTCAAACCGGTTTTCAATGGCTAAAACCAGACCAGAACGGACCAGACAGGCTCATACCTGTTTTGTCCGTATTTGACCATCTCATACGTGTTTAGACCGGCTAAAACGAGACCAAACCAGCTCAAACCAGATTTAACCAGCTTAAACCGGACTCAAACCGGTTTTGACCGGATCAAACAGGACAAGACAAATTCAAATCGGTTTTGACTGTCTCAAACTGGACTCAAACTGGAACAGATTGTCTCAATCTGGCTCAAACCAGACCAGACCGGCTCAAACCGGACTCAAACAGGGCTCAAACCGGAACAGACGGGCTCAAACCGGTTTTGACCGGCTCAAACAGGACTCAAACGGGTTTTCACCAAATCAAACCAGGCCAGACCGGCTCAAACCGATTTTTACAGGCTCAAACCGGTCTCAAACCGGACCAGACAGTCTCAAACCTGTTTTGACTGTCTTAAACCGGACTCAAACCGGAACGGAACAGACCGGCTCAAACCGCACTGAAACCGGTTTTTACTGCCTCAAACCGGACTCAAATCCGAGCAGACCGGCTCAAACATGTTTTGACCGTATTAGACCGGCTCAAACAAGTTTTGACTGTCTCAAACCGGATGAGACGAGCTCAAACCGGTTTTGACCGGCTCAAACTGCACCAGACCGGCACAAACCGGACTCAAACCGGACTCAAACCGGACCAGACCGGCTAAAACCGGTTTTGACCGACTCAAACCGGAACGGACCAGACCGCCTCAAAACGGACTCAAACATGATTTGACAGGCTCCAACAGGATCAAACCACACCAGACCGGCTCTTAGACTGGCTCAAACCGGTTTTACCCGTCTCATTACGGACCAGACCGGGTCTACCAGGTTTTGAAGGGCTCAAACCGTGCTCAAACCGGACCAGACCGGCTCAAACCAGACCAGACAGGCTCAAATGGGATCAAACCGGACCAAAACGGCTCAAACCAGTTTTGACGGGCTCAAACCAGAGTCAAACGTGTTTTGACCAGATCAAACCAGGCCAGACCGGCTCAAACCGGTTTTGACCGGCTCAAACCGGACTCAAACCGGACCAGACAGGCTGTAACCTGTTTTGACTGACTCAAAAAGGACTCAAACCGGAACAGACCAGCTCAAACCGGTTTTGACCGGATCTAACCGGACTCAAACCGGACTAGACCGCACCAAACCGGTTTTGAATGGCTCAAACCGGACTCAAACAGGAACAGACTGGCTCAAACCGGACCAGACCGGCTAAATCTGTTTTGAACCGGCTCAAACGAGACTAGAATGCTTCAAGCCGTATCAAACTGGACCAGAATGGCTCAAAGCAGTTTTGACTGGCTCAAACCAGAGTCAAACGGGTTTTGAGCAGATCAAACCAGGCCAGACCGGCTCAAACCGGTTTTGAACGACTCAAACAGGTCTCAAACCGGACCAGACCAGCTCAAACCTTTTTTGACTGGCCCAAACCGGACTCAAACTGGACCAGACCGGCTCATACCGGTTTTGAACGGCTCAAATCGGACTCAAACTGGAAAAGACCGGCTCAAACAGGAACAGACCGTCTCAAACCGGCTAAAACTAGACAAGACTGGCTCAAACCGGCTCAAACCGGAACAGAACATCTCAAACCGGTTTTCACCGGCTCAAACCGGACTCATATGGGTTTTGACCAGAACAAACCAGGCCAGACCGGCTCAAACCTGTTTTGACTGGCTCAAACCGGACTCAAACCGGCCCAGACCGGTTCTAATCGGTTTTGATAGGCTCAAACTGTACCAGACCGGCACATACCGAACCAGACCGGCTGAAACCGGTTTTGACCGGCTCAAACCAGACTCAAACCGGACCAGATCGGCTCAAAGCAGTTTTGACTGGGTCAAACCGGACTCAAACCGCACCAGACCTGCTCAAACCAGTTTTCACCTTCTCAAACCAGACCAGACCGCCTCAAACCTGTTCAAACCAGACCAGACCGGCTCAAACCGGTTTTGAACGGCTGAAACCGGACTCAAACCGGACCAGACCATCTCAAACCTATTTTGACCGTATTAGACCGGCTCAAACTGGTTTTGACCGTCTCAAACCGAACCAGACCGGCTCAAACCGGTTTTGATCGGCTGAAACCAGACTCATACCAGAACGGAGGAGACCGGCTCAAACTGGACTCAAACCGGTTTTTACCGCCTCAAAATGTACTCAAATCCGAGCAGACCGGCTCAAACCAGTTTTGACCGGCTCAA
>NW_027326949.1:0-25657 GCF_047675955.1 Chlorocebus sabaeus | reverse complement strand
CTGGAAAGAAGCTTTCTGAGAAACTGCTCTGTGTTCTGTTAATTCATCTCACAGAGCTACATGTTTCCCTTGAAGAAGCCTTTCGCTAAGGCTGTTCTTGTGTAATTGGCAAAGTGATATTTGGAAGCCCATAGAGGGCTATGGTGAAAAAGGAAATATCTTCCGTTCAAAACTGGAAAGAAGCTTTCTGAGAAACTGCTTTGTGTTCTGTTAATTCATCTCACAGTGTTACATCTTTCCCTTGAAGAAGCTTTTAGCTAAGGCTGTTCTTGTGGAATTGGCAAAGGGATATTTGGAAGCCCATAGAGGGCTATGGTGAAAAAGGAAATATCTTCCGTTCAAAACTGGAAAGAAGCTTTCTGAGAAACTGCTCTGTGTTCTGTTAATTCATCTCACAGAGTTACATCTTTCCCTTCAAGAAGCCTTTCGCTAAGGCTGTTCTTGTGGAATTGGCAAAGGGATATTTGGAAGCCCATAGAGGGCTATGGTGAAAAAGGAAATATCTTCCGTTCAAAACTGGAAAGAAGCTTTCTGAGAAACAGCTCTGTGTTCTGTTAATTCATCTCACAGAGTTACATTTTTCCCTTCAAGAAGCCTTTCGCTAAGGCTGTTCTTGTGCAATTGGCAAAGGGATATTTGGAAGCCCATAGAGGGCTATGGTGAAAAAGGAAATAACTTCCGTTCAAAACTGGAAAGAAGCTTTCTGAGAAACTGCTCTGTGTTCTGTTAATTCATATAACAGAGTTACATCTTTCCCTTGAAGAAGCTTTTCGCTAAGGCTGTTCTTGTGCAATGGGCAAAGCGATATTTGGAAGCCCATAGAGGGCTATGGTGAAAAAGGAAATATCTTCCGTTCAAAACTGGAAAGAAGCTTTCTGAGAAACTGCTCTGTGTTCTGTTAATTCATCTCACAGAGTTACATCTTTCCCTTCAAGAAGCCTTTCGCTAAGGCTGTTCTTGTGCAATTGGCAAAGGGATATTTGGAAGCCCATAGAAGGCTATGGTGAAAAAGGAAATATCTTCCGTTCAAAACTGGAAAGAAGCTTTCTGAGAAACTGCTCTGTGTTCTGTTAATTCATCTCACAGAGTTACATCTTTCCCTTCTAGAAGCCTTTTGCTAAGTCTGTTCTTGTGCAATTGGCAAAGGGATATTTAGAAGCCCATAGAAGGCTATGGTGAAAAAGGAAATATCTTCCGTTCAAAACTGGAAAGAAGCTTTCTGAGAAACTGCTCTGTGTTCTGTTAATTCATCTCACAGAGTTACATCTTTCCCTTCAAGAAGCCTTTCGCTAAGGCTGTTCTTGTGGAATTGGCAAAGGGATATTTGGAAGCCCCTAGAGGGCTATGGTGAAAAAGGAAATATCTTCCGTTCAAAACTGGAAAGAAGCTTTCTGAGAAACTGCTCTGTGCTCTGTTAATTCATCTCACAGAGTTACATCTTTCCCTTCAAGAAGACTTTCGCTAAGGCTGTTCTTGTGGAATTGGCAAAGGGATATTTGGAAGCCCATAGAGGGCTATGGTGAAAAAGGAAATATCTTCCGTTCAAAACTGGAAAGAAGCTTTCTGAGAAACTGCTCTGTGTTCTGTTAATTCATCTCACAGGGTTTTATCTTTCCCTTCAAGAAGCCTTTCGCTAAGGGTGTTCTTGGGGAATTGGCAAAGGGATATTTGGAAGCCCATAGAGGACTATGGTGAAAAAGGAAATATCTTCCGTTCAAAACTGGAAAGAAGCTTTCTGAGAAACTGCTCTGTGTTCTGTTAATTCATCTCACAGAGTTACATCTTTCCCTTCAAGAAGCCTTTCGCTAAGGCTGTTCTTGTGGAATTGGCAAAGGGATATTTGGAAGCCCATAGAGGGCTATGGTGAAAAAGGAAATATCTTCCGTTCAAAACTGGAAAGAAGCTTTCTGAGAAACTGCTCTGTGTTCTGTTAATTCACCTCACAGGGTTTTATCTTTCCCTTGAAGAAGCCTTTCGCTAAGGCTGTTCTTGGGGAATTGGCAAAGGGATATTTGGAAGCCCATAGAGGACTATGGTGAAAAAGGAAATATCTTCCGTTCAAAACTGGAAAGAAGCTTTCTGAGAAACTGCTCTGTGTTCTGTTAATTCATCTCACAGAGTTACATCTTTCCCTTCAAGAAGCCTTTCGCTAAGGCTGTTGTTGGGGAATTGGCAAAGGGATATTTGGAAGCCCATAGAGGGCTATGGTGAAAAAGGAAATATCTTCCGTTCAAAACTGGAAAGAAGCTTTCTGAGAAACTGCTCTGTGTTCTCTTAATTCATCTCACAGAGTTACATCTTTCCCTTCAAGAAGCCTTTCGCTAAGTCTGTTCTTGTGGAATTGGCAAAGGGATATTTGGAAGCCCATAGAGGGCTATGCTGAAAAAGGATATATCTTCCGTTCAAAACTTTAAAGAAGCTTTCTGAGAAACTGCTCTGTGTTCTGTTAATTCATCTCACAGAGTTACATCTTTCCCTTGAAGAAGCCTTTCCCTAAGGCTGTTCTTGGGGAATTGGCAAAGGGATATTTGGAAGCCCATAGAGGGCTATGGTGAAAAAGGAAATATCTTCCGTTCAAAACTGGAAAGAAGCTTTCTGAGAAACTGCTCTGTGTTCTGTTAATTCATATCACAGAGTTACACCTTTCCCTTCAAGAAGCCTTTCGCTAAGGCTGTTCTTGTGGAATTGGCAAAGGGATATTTGGAAGCCCATAGAGGGCTTTGGTGAAAAAGGAAATATCTTCCGTTCAAAACTGGAAAGAAGCATTCTGAGAAACTGCTCTGTGTTCTGTTAATTCATCTCACAGAGTTACATCTTTCCCTTGAAGAAGCCTTTCGCTAAGGCTGTTCTTGGGGAATTGGCAAAGGGATATTTGGAAGCCCATAGAGGGCTATGTTGAAAAAGGAAATATCTTCCGTTCAAAACTGGAAAGAAGCTTTCTGAGAAACTGCTCTGTGTTCTGTTAATTCATCTCACAGAGTTACATCTTTCCCTTCAAGAAGCCTTTCGCTAAGGCTGTTCTTGTGCAATTGGCAAAGGGATATTTGGAAGCCCATAGAGGGCTATGGTGAAAAAGGAAATATCTTCCGTTCAAAACTGGAAAGAAGCTTTCTGAGAAACTGCTCTGTGTTCTGTTAATTCATCTCACAGAGCTACATGTTTCCCTTGAAGAAGCCTTTCGCTAAGGCTGTTCTTGTGGAATTGGCAAAGTGATATTTGGAAGCCCATAGAGGGCTATGGTGAAAAAGGAAATATCTTCCGTTCAAAACTGGAAAGAAGCTTTCTGAGAAACTGCTTTGTGTTCTGTTAATTCATCTCACAGTGTTACATCTTTCCCTTGAAGAAGCTTTTAGCTAAGGCTGTTCTTGCGGAATTGGCAAAGGGATATTTGGAAGCCCATAGAGGGCTATGGTGAAAAAGGAAATATCTTCCGTTCAAAACTGGAAAGAAGCTTTTTGAGAAACTGCTCTGTGTTCTGTTAATTCATCTCACAGAGTTACATCTTTCCCTTCAAGAAGCCTTTCGCTAAGGCTGTTCTTGTGGAATTGGCAAAGGGATATTTGGAAGCCCATAGAGGGCTATGGTGAAAAAGGAAATATCTTCCGTTCAAAACTGGAAAGAAGCTTTCTGAGAAACTGCTCTGTGTTCTGTTAATTCATCTCACAGAGTTACATTTTTCCCTTCAAGAAGCCTTTCGCTAAGGCTGTTCTTGTGCAATTGGCAAAGGGATATTTGGAAGCCCATAGAGGGCTATGGTGAAAAAGGAAATAACTTCCGTTCAAAACTGGAAAGAAGCTTTCTGAGAAACTGCTCTGTGTTCTGTTAATTCATATAACAGAGTTACATCTTTCCCTTGAAGAAGCTTTTCGCTAAGGCTGTTCTTGTGCAATGGGCAAAGCGATATTTGGAAGCCCATAGAGGGCTATGGTGAAAAAGGAAATATCTTCCGTTCAAAACTGGAAAGAAGCTTTCTGAGAAACTGCTCTGTGTTCTGTTAATTCATCTCACAGAGTTACATCTTTCCCTTCAAGAAGCCTTTCGCTAAGGCTGTTCTTGTGCAATTGGCAAAGGGATATTTGGAAGCCCATAGAAGGCTATGGTGAAAAAGGAAATATCTTCCGTTCAAAACTGGAAAGAAGCTTTCTGAGAAACTGCTCTGTGTTCTGTTAATTCATCTCACAGAGTTACATCTTTCCCTTCTAAAAGCCTTTTGCTAAGTCTGTTCTTGTGCAATTGGCAAAGGGATATTTAGAAGCCCATAGAAGGCTATGGTGAAAAAGGAAATATCTTCCGTTCAAAACTGGAAAGAAGCTTTCTGAGAAACTGCTCTGTGTTCTGTTAATTCATCTCACAGAGTTACATCTTTCCCTTCAAGAAGCCTTTCGCTAAGGCTGTTCTTGTGGAATTGGCAAAGCGATATTTGGAAGCCCATATAGGGCTATGGTGAAAAAGGAAATATCTTCCGTTCAAAACTGGAAAGAAGCTTTCTGAGAAACTGCTCTGTGTTCTGTTAATTCATCTCACAGAGTTACATCTTTCCCTTCAAGAAGCCTTTCGCTAAGGCTGTTCTTGTGGAATTGGCAAAGGGATATTTGGAAGCCCATAGAGGGCTATGGTGAAAAAGGAAATATCTTCCGTTTAAAACTGGAAAGAAGCTTTCTGAGAAACTGCTCTGTGTTCTGTTAATTCATCTCACAGGGTTTTATCTTTCCCTTCAAGAAGCCTTTCGCTAAGGGTGTTCTTGTTGAATTGGCAAAGGGATATTTGGAAGCCCATAGAGGACTATGGTGAAAAAGGAAATATCTTCCGTTCAAAACTGGAAAGAAGCTTTCTGAGAAACTGCTCTGTGTTCTGTTAATTCATCTCACAGAGTTACATCTTTCCCTTCAAGAAGCCTTTCGCTAAGGCTGTTCTTGTGGAATTGGCAAAGGGATATTTGGAAGCCCATAGAGGGCTATGGTGAAAAAGGAAATATCTTCCGTTCAAAACTGGAAACGAGCTTTGTGAGAAACTGTTCCGTGTTCTGGTTATTCATCTCACAGAGTTACATCTTTCCCTTCAAGAAGCCTTTCGCTAAGGCTGTTCTTGTGGAATTGGCAAAGGGATATTTGGAAGCCCATAGAGGGCTATGGTGAAAAAGGAAATATCTTCCGTTCAAAACTGGAAAGAAGCTTTCTGAGAAACTGCTCTGTGTTCTGTTAATTCATCTCACAGAGTTACATCTTTCCCTTGAAGAAGCCTTTCGCTAAGGCTGTTCTTGGGGAATTGGCAAAGGGATATTTTGAAGCCCATAGAGGGCTATGGTGAAAAAGGAAATATCTTCCGTTCAAAACTGGAAAGAAGCTTTCTGAGAAACTGCTCTGTGTTCTGTTAATTCATCTCACAGAGTTACATCTTTCCCTTCAAGAAGCCTTTCGCTAAGGCTGTTCATGGGCAATTGGCAAAGGGATATTTGGAAGCCCATAGAGGGCTATGGTGAAAAAGGAAATATCTTCCGTTCAAAACTGGAAAGAAGCTTTCTGAGAAACTGCTCTGTGTTCTGTTAATTCATCTCACAGAGTTACATCTTTCCCTTCAAGAAGCCTTTCGCTAAGGCTGTTCTTGTGCAATTGGCAAAGGGATATTTGGAAGCCCATAGAGGGCTATGGTGAAAAAGGAAATATCTTCCGTTCAAAACTGGAAAGAAGCTTTCTGAGAAACTGCTCTGTGTTCTGTTAATTCATCTCACAGAGCTACATCTTTCCCTTGAAGAAGCCTTTCGCTAAGGCTGTTCTTGTGGAATTGGAAAAGGGATATTTGGAAGCCCATAGAGGGCTATGGTGAAAAAGGAAATATCTTCCGTTCAAAACTGGAAAGAAGCTTTCTGAGAAACTGCTTTGTGTTCTGTTAATTCATCTCACAGAGTTACATCTTTCCCTTCAAGAAGCCTTTCGCTAAGGCTGTTCTTGTGGAATTGGCAAATGGATATTTGGAAGCCCATAGAGGGCTATGGTGAAAATGGAAATATCTTCCGTTCAAAACTGGAAAGAAGCTTTCTGAGAAACTGCTCTGTGTTCTGTTAATTCATCTCACAGAGTTACATCTTTCCCTTCAAGAAGCCTTTCGCTAAGGCTGTTCTTGTGGAATTGGCAAAGGGATATTTGGAAGCCCATAGAGGTCTATGGTGAAAAAGGAAATAACTTCCGTTCAAAACTGGAAAGAAGCTTTCTGAGAAACTGCTCTGTGTTCTGTTAATTCATATCACAGAGTTACATCTTTCCCTTCAAGAAGCCTTTCGCTAAGGCTGTTCTTGTGCAATTGGCAAAGGGATATTTGGAAGCCCATAGAGGGCTATGGTGAAAAAGGAAATATCTTCCGTTCAAAACTGGAAAGAAGCTTTCTGAGAAACTGCTCTGTGTTCTGTTAATTCATATCACAGAGTTACATCTTTCCCTTGAAGAAGCCTTTCGCTAAGCCTGTTCTTGTGCAATTGGCAAAGGGATATTTGGAAGCCCATAGAGGGCTATGCTGAAAAAGGAAATATCTTCCGTTCAAAACTGGAAAGAAGCTTTCTGAGAAACTGCTCTGTGTTCTGTTAATTCATCTCACAGAGTTACATCTTTCCCTTCAAGAAGCCTTTCGCTAAGGCTGTTCTTGTGCAATTGGAAAGGGATATTTGGAAGCCCATAGAGGGCTATGGTGAAAAAGGAAATATCTTCCGTTCAAAACTGGAAAGAAGCTTTCTGAGAAACTGCTCTGTGTTCTGTTAATTCATCTCACAGATTTACATCTTTTCCTTGAAGAAGCCTTTCGCTAAGGCTGTTCTTGTGGGATTGGCAAAGGGATATTTGGAAGCCCATAGAGGGCTATGGTGAAAAAGGAAATATCTTCCGTTCAAAACTGGAAAGAAGCTTTCTGAGAAACTGCTCTGTGTTCTGGTAATTCAGCTCACAGAGTTACATCTTTCCCTTCAAGAAGCCTTTCGCTAAGTCTGTTCTTGTGGAATTGGCAAAGGGATATTTGGAAGCCCATAGAGGGCTATGGTGAAAAAGGAAATATCTTCCGTTCAAAAGTGGAAAGAAGCTTTCTGAGAAACTGCTCTGTGTTCTGTTAATTCATCTCACAGAGTTACATCTTTCCCTTGAAGAAGCCTTTCGCTAAGGCTGTTCTTGTGGAATTGGCAAAGGGATATTTGGAAGCCCATAGAGGGCTATGGTGGAAAAGGAAATATCTTCCGTTCAAAACTGGAAAGAAGCTTTCTGAGAAACTACTCTGTGTTCTGTTAATTCATCTCACAGAGTTACATCTTTCCCTTCAAGAAGCCTTTCGCTAAGGCTGTTCTTGTGCAATTGGCAAAGGGATATTTGGAAGCCCATAGAGGGCTATGGTGAAAAAGGAAATATCTTCCGTTCAAAACTGGAAAGAAGCTTTCTGAGAAACTGCTCTGTGTTCTGTTAATTCATCTCACAGAGTTACATCTTTCCCTTCAAGAAGCCTTTCGCTAAGGCTGTTCTTGTGCAATTGGCAAAGGGATATTTGGAAGCCCATAGAGGGCTATGGTGAAAAAGGAAATATCTTCCGTTCAAAACTGGAAAGAAGCTTTCTGAGAAACTGCTCTGTGTTCTGTTAATTCATATCACAGAGTTACATCTTTCCCTTGAAGAAGCTTTTCGCTAAGGCTGTTCTTGTGCAATGGGCAAAGGGATATTTGGAAGCCCATAGAGGGCTATGGTGAAAAAGGAAATACCTTCCGTTCAAAACTGGAAAGAAGCTTTCTGAGAAACTGCTCTGTGTTCTGTTAATTCATCTCACAGAGTTACATCTTTCCCTTCAAGAAGCCTTTCGCTAAGGCTGTTCTTGTGCAATTGGCAAAGGGATATTTGGAAGCCCATAGAAGGCTATGGTGAAAAAGGAAATATCTTCCGTTCAAAACTGGAAAGAAGCTTTCTGAGAAACTGCTCTGTGTTCTGTTAATTCATCTCACAGAGTTACATCTTTCCCTTCTAGAAGCCTTTTTCTAAGTCTGTTCTTGTGCAATTGGCAAAGGGATATTTAGAAGCCCATAGAGGGCTATGGTGAAAAAGGAAATATCTTCCGTTCAAAACTGGAAAGAAGCTTTCTGAGAAACTGCTCTGTGTTCTGTTAATTCATCTCACAGAGTTACATCTTTCCCTTGAAGAAGCCTTTCGCTAAGGCTGTTGTTGGGGAATTGGCAAAGGGATATTTGGAAGCCCATAGAGGGCTATGGTGAAAAAGGAAATATCTTCCGTTCAAAACTGGAAAGAAGCTTTCTGAGAAACTGCTCTGTGTTCTGTTAATTCATCTCACAGAGTTACATCTTTCCCTTCAAGAAGCCTTTCGCTAAGGCTGTTCTTGTGGAATTGGCAAAGGGATATTTGGAAGCCCATAGAGGGCTATGGTGAAAAAGGAAATATCTTCCGTTCAAAACTGGAAAGAAGCTTTCTGAGAAACTGCTCTGTGTTCTGTTAATTCATCTCACAGAGTTACATCTTTCCCTTGAAGAAGCCTTTCGCTAAGGCTGTTCTTGGGGAATTGGCAAAGGGATATTTGGAAGCCCATAGAGGGCTATGGTGAAAAAGGAAATATCTTCCGTTCAAAACTGGAAAGAAGCTTTCTGAGAAACTGCTCTGTGTTCTGTTAATTCATCTCACAGAGTTACATCTTTCCCTTCAAGAAGCCTTTCGCTAAGGCTGTTCTTGTGCAATTGGCAAAGGGATATTTGGAAGCCCATAGAGGGCTATGGTGAAAAAGGAAATATCTTCCGTTCAAAACTGGAAAGAAGCTTTCTGAGAAACTGCTCTGTGTTCTGTTAATTCATCTCACAGAGCTACATGTTTCCCTTGAAGAAGCCTTTCGCTAAGGCTGTTCTTGTGGAATTGGCAAAGGGATATTTGGAAGCCCATAGAGGGCTATGTTGATAAAGGAAATATCTTCCGTTCAAAACTGGAAAGAAGCTTTCTGAGAAACTGCTTTGCGTTCTGTTAATTCATCTCACAGTGTTACATCTTTCCCTTGAAGAAGCCTTTCGCTAAGGCTGTTCTTGTGGAATTGGCAAAGGGATATTTGGAAGCCCATAGAGGGCTATGGTGAAAAAGGAAATATCTTCCGTTCAAAACTGGAAAGAAGCTTTCTGACAAACTGCTCTGTGTTCTGTTAATTCATCTCACAGAGTTACATCTTTCCCTTCAAGAAGCCTTTCGCTAAGGCTGTTCTTGTGGAATTGGCAAAGGGATATTTGGAAGCCCATAGAGGGCTATGGTGAAAAAGGAAATATCTTCCGTTCAAAACTGGAAAGAAGCTTTCTGAGAAAGTGCTCTGTGTTCTGTTAATTCATCTCACAGAGTTACATCTTTCCCTTCAAGAAGCCTTTCGCTAAGGCTGTTGTTGGGGAATTGGCAAAGGGATATTTGGAAGCCCATAGAGGGCTATGGTGAAAAAGGAAATATCTTCCGTTCAAAACTGGAAAGAAGCTTTCTGAGAAACTGCTCTGTGTTCTGTTAATTCATCTCACAGAGTTACATCTTTCCCTTCAAGAAGCCTTTTTCTAAGTCTGTTCTTGTGCAATTGGCAAAGGGATATTTAGAAGCCCATAGAGGGCTATGGTGAAAAAGGAAATATCTTCCGTTCAAAACTGGAAAGAAGCTTTCTGAGAAACTGCTCTGTGTTCTGTTAATTCATCTCACAGAGTTACATCTTTCCCTTCAAGAAGCCTTTCGCTAAGGCTGTTCTTGTGGAATTGGCAAAGGGATATTTGGAAGCCCATAGAGGGCTATGGTGAAAAAGGAAATAACTTCCGTTCAAAACTGGAAAGAAGCTTTCTGAGAAACTGCTCTGTGTTCTGTTAATTCATCTCACAGAGTTACATCTTTCCCTTGAAGAAGCCTTTCGCTAAGGCTGTTCTTGGGGAATTGGCAAAGGGATATTTGGAAGCCCATAGAGGGCTATGGTGAAAAAGGAAATATCTTCCGTTCAAAACTGGAAAGAAGCTTTCTGAGAAACTGCTCTGTGTTCTGTTAATTCATCTCACAGAGTTACATCTTTCCCTTCAAGAAGCCTTTCGCTAAGGCTGTTCTTGTGCAATTGGCAAAGGGATATTTGGAAGCCCATAGAGGGCTATGGTGAAAAAGGAAATATCTTCCGTTCAAAACTGGAAAGAAGCTTTCTGAGAAACTGCTCTGTGTTCTGTTAATTCATCTCACAGAGCTACATGTTTCCCTTGAAGAAGCCTTTCGCTAAGGCTGTTCTTGTGGAATTGGCAAAGTGATATTTGGAAGCCCATAGAGGGCTATGTTGATAAAGGAAATATCTTCCGTTCAAAACTGGAAAGAAGCTTTCTGAGAAACTGCTTTGCGTTCTGTTAATTCATCTCACAGTGTTACATCTTTCCCTTGAAGAAGCCTTTCGCTAAGGCTGTTCTTGTGGAATTGGCAAAGGGATATTTGGAAGCCCATAGAGGGCTATGGTGAAAAAGGAAATATCTTCCGTTCAAAACTGGAAAGAAGCTTTCTGAGAAACTGCTCTGTGTTCTGTTAATTCATCTCACAGAGTTACATCTTTCCCTTCAAGAAGCCTTTCGCTAAGGCTGTTCTTGTGGAATTGGCAAAGGGATATTTGGAAGCCCATAGAGGGCTATGGTGAAAAAGGAAATATCTTCCGTTCAAAACTGGAAAGAAGCTTTCTGAGAAACTGCTCTGTGTTCTGTTAATTCATCTCACAGGGTTTTATCTTTCCCTTCAAGAAGCCTTTCGCTAAGGGTGTTCTTGGGGAATTGGCAAAGGGATATTTGGAAGCCCATAGAGGACTATGGTGAAAAAGGAAATATCTTCCGTTCAAAACTGGAAAGAAGCTTTCTGAGAAACTGCTCTGTGTTCTGTTAATTCATCTCACAGAGTTACATCTTTCCCTTCAAGAAGCCTTTCGCTAAGGCTGTTCTTGTGGAATTGGCAAAGGGATATTTGGCAGCCCATAGAGGGCTATGGTGAAAAAGGAAATATCTTCCGTTCAAAACTGGAAACGAGCTTTGTGAGAAACTGTTCCGTGTTCTGGTTATTCATCTCACAGAGTTACATCTTTCCCTTCAAGAAGCCTTTCGCTAAGGCTGTTCTTGTGGAATTGGCAAAGGGATATTTGGAAGCCCATAGAGGGCTATGGTGAAAAAGGAAATATCTTCCGTTCAAAACTGGAAAGAAGCTTTCTGAGAAACTGCTCTGTGTTCTGTTAATTCATCTCACAGAGTTACATCTTTCCCTTGAAGAAGCCTTTCGCTAAGGCTGTTCTTGGGGAATTGGCAAAGGGATATTTTGAAGCCCATAGAGGGCTATGGTGAAAAAGGAAATATCTTCCGTTCAAAACTGGAAAGAAGCTTTCTGAGAAACTGCTCTGTGTTCTGTTAATTCATCTCACAGAGTTACATCTTTCCCTTCAAGAAGCCTTTCGCTAAGGCTGTTCATGGGCAATTGGCAAAGGGATATTTGGAAGCCCATAGAGGGCTATGGTGAAAAAGGAAATATCTTCCGTTCAAAACTGGAAAGAAGCTTTCTGAGAAACTGCTCTGTGTTCTGTTAATTCATCTCACAGAGTTACATCTTTCCCTTCAAGAAGCCTTTCGCTAAGGCTGTTCTTGTGCAATTGGCAAAGGGATATTTGGAAGCCCATAGAGGGCTATGGTGAAAAAGGAAATATCTTCCGTTCAAAACTGGAAAGAAGCTTTCTGAGAAACTGCTCTGTGTTCTGTTAATTCATCTCACAGAGCTACATCTTTCCCTTGAAGAAGCCTTTCGCTAAGGCTGTTCTTGTGGAATTGGAAAAGGGATATTTGGAAGCCCATAGAGGGCTATGGTGAAAAAGGAAATATCTTCCGTTCAAAACTGGAAAGAAGCTTTCTGAGAAACTGCTTTGTGTTCTGTTAATTCATCTCACAGAGTTACATCTTTCCCTTCAAGAAGCCTTTCGCTAAGGCTGTTCTTGTGGAATTGGCAAATGGATATTTGGAAGCCCATAGAGGGCTATGGTGAAAATGGAAATATCTTCCGTTCAAAACTGGAAAGAAGCTTTCTGAGAAACTGCTCTGTGTTCTGTTAATTCATCTCACAGAGTTACATCTTTCCCTTCAAGAAGCCTTTCGCTAAGGCTGTTCTTGTGGAATTGGCAAAGGGATATTTGGAAGCCCATAGAGGTCTATGGTGAAAAAGGAAATAACTTCCGTTCAAAACTGGAAAGAAGCTTTCTGAGAAACTGCTCTGTGTTCTGTTAATTCATATCACAGTGTTACATCTTTCCCTTCAAGAAGCCTTTCGCTAAGGCTGTTCTTGTGCAATTGGCAAAGGGATATTTGGAAGCCCATAGAGGGCTATGGTGAAAAAGGAAATATCTTCCGTTCAAAACTGGAAAGAAGCTTTCTGAGAAACTGCTCTGTGTTCTGTTAATTCATATCACAGAGTTACATCTTTCCCTTGAAGAAGCCTTTCGCTAAGCCTGTTCTTGTGCAATTGGCAAAGGGATATTTGGAAGCCCATAGAGGGCTATGGTGAAAAAGGAAATATCTTCCGTTCAAAACTGGAAAGAAGCTTTCTGAGAAACTGCTCTGTGTTCTGTTAATTCATCTCACAGAGTTACATCTTTCCCTTCAAGAAGCCTTTCGCTAAGGCTGTTCTTGTGCAATTGGAAAGGGATATTTGGAAGCCCATAGAGGGCTATGGTGAAAAAGGAAATATCTTCCGTTCAAAACTGGAAAGAAGCTTTCTGAGAAACTGCTCTGTGTTCTGTTAATTCATCTCACAGATTTACATCTTTTCCTTGAAGAAGCCTTTCGCTAAGGCTGTTCTTGTGGGATTGGCAAAGGGATATTTGGAAGCCCATAGAGGGCTATGGTGAAAAAGGAAATATCTTCCGTTCAAAACTGGAAAGAAGCTTTCTGAGAAACTGCTCTGTGTTCTGGTAATTCAGCTCACAGAGTTACATCTTTCCCTTCAAGAAGCCTTTCGCTAAGTCTGTTCTTGTGGAATTGGCAAAGGGATATTTGGAAGCCCATAGAGGGCTATGGTGAAAAAGGAAATATCTTCCGTTCAAAAGTGGAAAGAAGCTTTCTGAGAAACTGCTCTGTGTTCTGTTAATTCATCTCACAGAGTTACATCTTTCCCTTGAAGAAGCCTTTCGCTAAGGCTGTTCTTGTGGAATTGGCAAAGGGATATTTGGAAGCCCATAGAGGGCTATGGTGGAAAAGGAAATATCTTCCGTTCAAAACTGGAAAGAAGCTTTCTGAGAAACTGCTCTGTGTTCTGTTAATTCATCTCACAGAGTTACATCTTTCCCTTCAAGAAGCCTTTCGCTAAGGCTGTTCTTGTGGAATTGGCAAAGGGATATTTGGAAGCCCATAGAGGTCTATGGTGAAAAAGGAAATAACTTCCGTTCAAAACTGGAAAGAAGCTTTCTGAGAAACTGCTCTGTGTTCTGTTAATTCATATCACAGTGTTACATCTTTCCCTTCAAGAAGCCTTTCGCTAAGGCTGTTCTTGTGCAATTGGCAAAGGGATATTTGGAAGCCCATAGAGGGCTATGGTGAAAAAGGAAATATCTTCCGTTCAAAACTGGAAAGAAGCTTTCTGAGAAACTGCTCTGTGTTCTGTTAATTCATATCACAGAGTTACATCTTTCCCTTGAAGAAGCCTTTCGCTAAGCCTGTTCTTGTGGAATTGGCAAAGGGATATTTGGAAGCCCATAGAGGGCTATGGTGAAAAAGGAAATATCTTCCGTTCAAAACTGGAAAGAAGCTTTCTGAGAAACTGCTCTGTGTTCTGTTAATTCATCTCACAGAGTTACATCTTTCCCTTCAAGAAGCCTTTCGCTAAGGCTGTTGTTGGGGAATTGGCAAAGGGATATTTGGAAGCCCATAGAGGGCTATGGTGAAAAAGGAAATATCTTCCGTTCAAAACTGGAAAGAAGCTTTCTGAGAAACTGCTCTGTGTTCTGTTAATTCATCTCACAGAGTTACATCTTTCCCTTCAAGAAGCCTTTTTCTAAGTCTGTTCTTGTGCAATTGGCAAAGGGATATTTAGAAGCCCATAGAGGGCTATGGTGAAAAAGGAAATATCTTCCGTTCAAAACTGGAAAGAAGCTTTCTGAGAAACTGCTCTGTGTTCTGTTAATTCATCTCACAGAGTTACATCTTTCCCTTCAAGAAGCCTTTCGCTAAGGCTGTTCTTGTGGAATTGGCAAAGGGATATTTGGAAGCCCATAGAGGGCTATGGTGAAAAAGGAAATAACTTCCGTTCAAAACTGGAAAGAAGCTTTCTGAGAAACTGCTCTGTGTTCTGTTAATTCATCTCACAGAGTTACATCTTTCCCTTGAAGAAGCCTTTCGCTAAGGCTGTTCTTGGGGAATTGGCAAAGGGATATTTGGAAGCCCATAGAGGGCTATGGTGAAAAAGGAAATATCTTCCGTTCAAAACTGGAAAGAAGCTTTCTGAGAAACTGCTCTGTGTTCTGTTAATTCATCTCACAGAGTTACATCTTTCCCTTCAAGAAGCCTTTCGCTAAGGCTGTTCTTGTGCAATTGGCAAAGGGATATTTGGAAGCCCATAGAGGGCTATGGTGAAAAAGGAAATATCTTCCGTTCAAAACTGGAAAGAAGCTTTCTGAGAAACTGCTCTGTGTTCTGTTAATTCATCTCACAGAGCTACATGTTTCCCTTGAAGAAGCCTTTCGCTAAGGCTGTTCTTGTGGAATTGGCAAAGTGATATTTGGAAGCCCATAGAGGGCTATGTTGATAAAGGAAATATCTTCCGTTCAAAACTGGAAAGAAGCTTTCTGAGAAACTGCTTTGCGTTCTGTTAATTCATCTCACAGTGTTACATCTTTCCCTTGAAGAAGCCTTTCGCTAAGGCTGTTCTTGTGGAATTGGCAAAGGGATATTTGGAAGCCCATAGAGGGCTATGGTGAAAAAGGAAATATCTTCCGTTCAAAACTGGAAAGAAGCTTTCTGAGAAACTGCTCTGTGTTCTGTTAATTCATCTCACAGAGTTACATCTTTCCCTTCAAGAAGCCTTTCGCTAAGGCTGTTCTTGTGGAATTGGCAAAGGGATATTTGGAAGCCCATAGAGGGCTATGGTGAAAAAGGAAATATCTTCCGTTCAAAACTGGAAAGAAGCTTTCTGAGAAACTGCTCTGTGTTCTGTTAATTCATCTCACAGGGTTTTATCTTTCCCTTCAAGAAGCCTTTCGCTAAGGGTGTTCTTGGGGAATTGGCAAAGGGATATTTGGAAGCCCATAGAGGACTATGGTGAAAAAGGAAATATCTTCCGTTCAAAACTGGAAAGAAGCTTTCTGAGAAACTGCTCTGTGTTCTGTTAATTCATCTCACAGAGTTACATCTTTCCCTTCAAGAAGCCTTTCGCTAAGGCTGTTCTTGTGGAATTGGCAAAGGGATATTTGGCAGCCCATAGAGGGCTATGGTGAAAAAGGAAATATCTTCCGTTCAAAACTGGAAACGAGCTTTGTGAGAAACTGTTCCGTGTTCTGGTTATTCATCTCACAGAGTTACATCTTTCCCTTCAAGAAGCCTTTCGCTAAGGCTGTTCTTGTGGAATTGGCAAAGGGATATTTGGAAGCCCATAGAGGGCTATGGTGAAAAAGGAAATATCTTCCGTTCAAAACTGGAAAGAAGCTTTCTGAGAAACTGCTCTGTGTTCTGTTAATTCATCTCACAGAGTTACATCTTTCCCTTGAAGAAGCCTTTCGCTAAGGCTGTTCTTGGGGAATTGGCAAAGGGATATTTTGAAGCCCATAGAGGGCTATGGTGAAAAAGGAAATATCTTCCGTTCAAAACTGGAAAGAAGCTTTCTGAGAAACTGCTCTGTGTTCTGTTAATTCATCTCACAGAGTTACATCTTTCCCTTCAAGAAGCCTTTCGCTAAGGCTGTTCATGGGCAATTGGCAAAGGGATATTTGGAAGCCCATAGAGGGCTATGGTGAAAAAGGAAATATCTTCCGTTCAAAACTGGAAAGAAGCTTTCTGAGAAACTGCTCTGTGTTCTGTTAATTCATCTCACAGAGTTACATCTTTCCCTTCAAGAAGCCTTTCGCTAAGGCTGTTCTTGTGCAATTGGCAAAGGGATATTTGGAAGCCCATAGAGGGCTATGGTGAAAAAGGAAATATCTTCCGTTCAAAACTGGAAAGAAGCTTTCTGAGAAACTGCTCTGTGTTCTGTTAATTCATCTCACAGAGCTACATCTTTCCCTTGAAGAAGCCTTTCGCTAAGGCTGTTCTTGTGGAATTGGAAAAGGGATATTTGGAAGCCCATAGAGGGCTATGGTGAAAAAGGAAATATCTTCCGTTCAAAACTGGAAAGAAGCTTTCTGAGAAACTGCTTTGTGTTCTGTTAATTCATCTCACAGAGTTACATCTTTCCCTTCAAGAAGCCTTTCGCTAAGGCTGTTCTTGTGGAATTGGCAAATGGATATTTGGAAGCCCATAGAGGGCTATGGTGAAAATGGAAATATCTTCCGTTCAAAACTGGAAAGAAGCTTTCTGAGAAACTGCTCTGTGTTCTGTTAATTCATCTCACAGAGTTACATCTTTCCCTTCAAGAAGCCTTTCGCTAAGGCTGTTCTTGTGGAATTGGCAAAGGGATATTTGGAAGCCCATAGAGGTCTATGGTGAAAAAGGAAATAACTTCCGTTCAAAACTGGAAAGAAGCTTTCTGAGAAACTGCTCTGTGTTCTGTTAATTCATATCACAGTGTTACATCTTTCCCTTCAAGAAGCCTTTCGCTAAGGCTGTTCTTGTGCAATTGGCAAAGGGATATTTGGAAGCCCATAGAGGGCTATGGTGAAAAAGGAAATATCTTCCGTTCAAAACTGGAAAGAAGCTTTCTGAGAAACTGCTCTGTGTTCTGTTAATTCATATCACAGAGTTACATCTTTCCCTTGAAGAAGCCTTTCGCTAAGCCTGTTCTTGTGCAATTGGCAAAGGGATATTTGGAAGCCCATAGAGGGCTATGGTGAAAAAGGAAATATCTTCCGTTCAAAACTGGAAAGAAGCTTTCTGAGAAACTGCTCTGTGTTCTGTTAATTCATCTCACAGAGTTACATCTTTCCCTTCAAGAAGCCTTTCGCTAAGGCTGTTCTTGTGCAATTGGAAAGGGATATTTGGAAGCCCATAGAGGGCTATGGTGAAAAAGGAAATATCTTCCGTTCAAAACTGGAAAGAAGCTTTCTGAGAAACTGCTCTGTGTTCTGTTAATTCATCTCACAGATTTACATCTTTTCCTTGAAGAAGCCTTTCGCTAAGGCTGTTCTTGTGGGATTGGCAAAGGGATATTTGGAAGCCCATAGAGGGCTATGGTGAAAAAGGAAATATCTTCCGTTCAAAACTGGAAAGAAGCTTTCTGAGAAACTGCTCTGTGTTCTGGTAATTCAGCTCACAGAGTTACATCTTTCCCTTCAAGAAGCCTTTCGCTAAGTCTGTTCTTGTGGAATTGGCAAAGGGATATTTGGAAGCCCATAGAGGGCTATGGTGAAAAAGGAAATATCTTCCGTTCAAAAGTGGAAAGAAGCTTTCTGAGAAACTGCTCTGTGTTCTGTTAATTCATCTCACAGAGTTACATCTTTCCCTTGAAGAAGCCTTTCGCTAAGGCTGTTCTTGTGGAATTGGCAAAGGGATATTTGGAAGCCCATAGAGGGCTATGGTGGAAAAGGAAATATCTTCCGTTCAAAACTGGAAAGAAGCTTTCTGAGAAACTGCTCTGTGTTCTGTTAATTCATCTCACAGAGTTACATCTTTCCCTTCAAGAAGCCTTTCGCTAAGGCTGTTCTTGTGGAATTGGCAAAGGGATATTTGGAAGCCCATAGAGGTCTATGGTGAAAAAGGAAATAACTTCCGTTCAAAACTGGAAAGAAGCTTTCTGAGAAACTGCTCTGTGTTCTGTTAATTCATATCACAGTGTTACATCTTTCCCTTCAAGAAGCCTTTCGCTAAGGCTGTTCTTGTGCAATTGGCAAAGGGATATTTGGAAGCCCATAGAGGGCTATGGTGAAAAAGGAAATATCTTCCGTTCAAAACTGGAAAGAAGCTTTCTGAGAAACTGCTCTGTGTTCTGTTAATTCATATCACAGAGTTACATCTTTCCCTTGAAGAAGCCTTTCGCTAAGCCTGTTCTTGTGCAATTGGCAAAGGGATATTTGGAAGCCCATAGAGGGCTATGGTGAAAAAGGAAATATCTTCCGTTCAAAACTGGAAAGAAGCTTTCTGAGAAACTGCTCTGTGTTCTGTTAATTCATCTCACAGAGTTACATCTTTCCCTTCAAGAAGCCTTTCGCTAAGGCTGTTCTTGTGCAATTGGAAAGGGATATTTGGAAGCCCATAGAGGGCTATGGTGAAAAAGGAAATATCTTCCGTTCAAAACTGGAAAGAAGCTTTCTGAGAAACTGCTCTGTGTTCTGTTAATTCATCTCACAGATTTACATCTTTTCCTTGAAGAAGCCTTTCGCTAAGGCTGTTCTTGTGGGATTGGCAAAGGGATATTTGGAAGCCCATAGAGGGCTATGGTGAAAAAGGAAATATCTTCCGTTCAAAACTGGAAAGAAGCTTTCTGAGAAACTGCTCTGTGTTCTGGTAATTCAGCTCACAGAGTTACATCTTTCCCTTCAAGAAGCCTTTCGCTAAGTCTGTTCTTGTGGAATTGGCAAAGGGATATTTGGAAGCCCATAGAGGGCTATGGTGAAAAAGGAAATATCTTCCGTTCAAAAGTGGAAAGAAGCTTTCTGAGAAACTGCTCTGTGTTCTGTTAATTCATCTCACAGAGTTACATCTTTCCCTTGAAGAAGCCTTTCGCTAAGGCTGTTCTTGTGGAATTGGCAAAGGGATATTTGGAAGCCCATAGAGGGCTATGGTGGAAAAGGAAATATCTTCCGTTCAAAACTGGAAAGAAGCTTTCTGAGAAACTACTCTGTGTTCTGTTAATTCATCTCACAGAGTTACATCTTTCCCTTCAAGAAGCCTTTCGCTAAGGCTGTTCTTGTGCAATTGGCAAAGGGATATTTGGAAGCCCATAGAGGGCTATGGTGAAAAAGGAAATATCTTCCGTTCAAAACTGGAAAGAAGCTTTCTGAGAAACTGCTCTGTGTTCTGTTAATTCATCTCACAGAGTTACATCTTTCCCTTCAAGAAGCCTTTCGCTAAGGCTGTTCTTGTGCAATTGGCAAAGGGATATTTGGAAGCCCATAGAGGGCTATGGTGAAAAAGGAAATATCTTCCGTTCAAAACTGGAAAGAAGCTTTCTGAGAAACTGCTCTGTGTTCTGTTAATTCATATCACAGAGTTACATCTTTCCCTTGAAGAAGCTTTTCGCTAAGGCTGTTCTTGTGCAATGGGCAAAGGGATATTTGGAAGCCCATAGAGGGCTATGGTGAAAAAGGAAATATCTTCCGTTCAAAACTGGAAAGAAGCTTTCTGAGAAACTGCTCTGTGTTCTGTTAATTCATCTCACAGAGTTACATCTTTCCCTTCAAGAAGCCTTTCGCTAAGGCTGTTCTTGTGCAATTGGCAAAGGGATATTTGGAAGCCCATAGAAGGCTATGGTGAAAAAGGAAATATCTTCCGTTCAAAACTGGAAAGAAGCTTTCTGAGAAACTGCTCTGTGTTCTGTTAATTCATCTCACAGAGTTACATCTTTCCCTTCTAGAAGCCTTTTTCTAAGGCTGTTCTTGTGCAATTGGCAAAGGGATATTTAGAAGCCCATAGAGGGCTATGGTGAAAAAGGAAATATCTTCCGTTCAAAACTGGAAAGAAGCTTTCTGAGAAACTGCTCTGTGTTCTGTTAATTCATCTCACAGAGTTACATCTTTCCCTTGAAGAAGCCTTTCGCTAAGGCTGTTGTTGGGGAATTGGCAAAGGGATATTTGGAAGCCCATAGAGGGCTATGGTGAAAAAGGAAATATCTTCCGTTCAAAACTGGAAAGAAGCTTTCTGAGAAACTGCTCTGTGTTCTGTTAATTCATCTCACAGAGTTACATCTTTCCCTTCAAGAAGCCTTTCGCTAAGGCTGTTCTTGTGGAATTGGCAAAGGGATATTTGGAAGCCCATAGAGGGCTATGGTGAAAAAGGAAATATCTTCCGTTCAAAACTGGAAAGAAGCTTTCTGAGAAACTGCTCTGTGTTCTGTTAATTCATCTCACAGAGTTACATCTTTCCCTTGAAGAAGCCTTTCGCTAAGGCTGTTCTTGGGGAATTGGCAAAGGGATATTTGGAAGCCCATAGAGGGCTATGGTGAAAAAGGAAATATCTTCCGTTCAAAACTGGAAAGAAGCTTTCTGAGAAACTGCTCTGTGTTCTGTTAATTCATCTCACAGAGTTACATCTTTCCCTTCAAGAAGCCTTTCGCTAAGGCTGTTCTTGTGCAATTGGCAAAGGGATATTTGGAAGCCCATAGAGGGCTATGGTGAAAAAGGAAATATCTTCCGTTCAAAACTGGAAAGAAGCTTTCTGAGAAACTGCTCTGTGTTCTGTTAATTCATCTCACAGAGCTACATGTTTCCCTTGAAGAAGCCTTTCGCTAAGGCTGTTCTTGTGGAATTGGCAAAGGGATATTTGGAAGCCCATAGAGGGCTACGTTGATAAAGGAAATATCTTCCGTTCAAAACTGGAAAGAAGCTTTCTGAGAAACTGCTTTGCGTTCTGTTAATTCATCTCACAGTGTTACATCTTTCCCTTGAAGAAGCCTTTCGCTAAGGCTGTTCTTGTGGAATTGGCAAAGGGATATTTGGAAGCCCATAGAGGGCTATGGTGAAAAAGGAAATATCTTCCGTTCAAAACTGGAAAGAAGCTTTCTGACAAACTGCTCTGTGTTCTGTTAATTCATCTCACAGAGTTACATCTTTCCCTTCAAGAAGCCTTTCGCTAAGGCTGTTCTTGTGGAATTGGCAAAGGGATATTTGGAAGCCCATAGAGGGCTATGGTGAAAAAGGAAATATCTTCCGTTCAAAACTGGAAAGAAGCTTTCTGAGAAAGTGCTCTGTGTTCTGTTAATTCATCTCACAGAGTTACATCTTTCCCTTCAAGAAGCCTTTCGCTAAGGCTGTTGTTGGGGAATTGGCAAAGGGATATTTGGAAGCCCATAGAGGGCTATGGTGAAAAAGGAAATATCTTCCGTTCAAAACTGGAAAGAAGCTTTCTGAGAAACTGCTCTGTGTTCTGTTAATTCATCTCACAGAGTTACATCTTTCCCTTCAAGAAGCCTTTTTCTAAGTCTGTTCTTGTGCAATTGGCAAAGGGATATTTAGAAGCCCATAGAGGGCTATGGTGAAAAAGGAAATATCTTCCGTTCAAAACTGGAAAGAAGCTTTCTGAGAAACTGCTCTGTGTTCTGTTAATTCATCTCACAGAGTTACATCTTTCCCTTCAAGAAGCCTTTCGCTAAGGCTGTTCTTGTGGAATTGGCAAAGGGATATTTGGAAGCCCATAGAGGGCTATGGTGAAAAAGGAAATAACTTCCGTTCAAAACTGGAAAGAAGCTTTCTGAGAAACTGCTCTGTGTTCTGTTAATTCATCTCACAGAGTTACATCTTTCCCTTGAAGAAGCCTTTCGCTAAGGCTGTTCTTGGGGAATTGGCAAAGGGATATTTGGAAGCCCATAGAGGGCTATGGTGAAAAAGGAAATATCTTCCGTTCAAAACTGGAAAGAAGCTTTCTGAGAAACTGCTCTGTGTTCTGTTAATTCATCTCACAGAGTTACATCTTTCCCTTCAAGAAACCTTTCGCTAAGGCTGTTCTTGTGCAATTGGCAAAGGGATATTTGGAAGCCCATAGAGGGCTATGGTGAAAAAGGAAATATCTTCCGTTCAAAACTGGAAAGAAGCTTTCTGAGAAACTGCTCTGTGTTCTGTTAATTCATCTCACAGAGCTACATGTTTCCCTTGAAGAAGCCTTTCGCTAAGGCTGTTCTTGTGGAATTGGCAAAGTGATATTTGGAAGCCCATAGAGGGCTATGTTGATAAAGGAAATATCTTCCGTTCAAAACTGGAAAGAAGCTTTCTGAGAAACTGCTTTGCGTTCTGTTAATTCATCTCACAGTGTTACATCTTTCCCTTGAAGAAGCCTTTCGCTAAGGCTGTTCTTGTGGAATTGGCAAAGGGATATTTGGAAGCCCATAGAGGGCTATGGTGAAAAAGGAAATATCTTCCGTTCAAAACTGGAAAGAAGCTTTCTGACAAACTGCTCTGTGTTCTGTTAATTCATCTCACAGAGTTACATCTTTCCCTTCAAGAAGCCTTTCGCTAAGGCTGTTCTTGTGGAATTGGCAAAGGGATATTTGGAAGCCCATAGAGGGCTATGGTGAAAAAGGAAATATCTTCCGTTCAAAACTGGAAAGAAGCTTTCTGAGAAACTGCTCTGTGTTCTGTTAATTCATCTCACAGAGTTACATCTTTCCCTTCAAGAAGCCTTTCGCTAAGGCTGTTGTTGGGGAATTGGCAAAGGGATATTTGGAAGCCCATAGAGGGCTATGGTGAAAAAGGAAATATCTTCCGTTCAAAACTGGAAAGAAGCTTTCTGAGAAACTGCTCTGTGTTCTGTTAATTCATCTCACAGAGCGACATCTTTCCCTTGAAGAAGCCTTTCGCTAAGGCTGTTCTTGTGGAATTGGAAAAGGGATATTTGGAAGCCCATAGAGGGCTATGGTGAAAAAGGAAATATCTTCCGTTCAAAACTGGAAAGAAGCTTTCTGAGAAACTGCTTTGTGTTCTGTTAATTCATCTCACAGAGTTACATCTTTCCCTTCAAGAAGCCTTTCGCTAAGGCTGTTCTTGTGGAATTGGCAAATGGATATTTGGAAGCCCATAGAGGGCTATGGTGAAAATGGAAATATCTTCCGTTCAAAACTGGAAAGAAGCTTTCTAAGAAACTGCTCTGTGTTCTGTTAATTCATCTCACAGAGTTACATCTTTCCCTTCAAGAAGCCTTTCGCTAAGGCTGTTCTTGTGGAATTGGCAAAGGGATATTTGGAAGCCCATAGAGGTCTATGGTGAAAAAGGAAATAACTTCCGTTCAAAACTGGAAAGAAGCTTTCTGAGAAACTGCTCTGTGTTCTGTTAATTCATATCACAGTGTTACATCTTTCCCTTCAAGAAGCCTTTCGCTAAGGCTGTTCTTGTGCAATTGGCAAAGGGATATTTGGAAGCCCATAGAGGGCTATGGTGAAAAAGGAAATATCTTCCGTTCAAAACTGGAAAGAAGCTTTCTGAGAAACTGCTCTGTGTTCTGTTAATTCATATCACAGAGTTACATCTTTCCCTTGAAGAAGCCTTTCGCTAAGCCTGTTCTTGTGCAATTGGCAAAGGGATATTTGGAAGCCCATAGAGGGCTATGGTGAAAAAGGAAATATCTTCCGTTCAAAACTGGAAAGAAGCTTTCTGAGAAACTGCTCTGTGTTCTGTTAATTCATCTCACAGAGTTACATCTTTCCCTTCAAGAAGCCTTTCGCTAAGGCTGTTCTTGTGCAATTGGAAAGGGATATTTGGAAGCCCATAGAGGGCTATGGTGAAAAAGGAAATATCTTCCGTTCAAAACTGGAAAGAAGCTTTCTGAGAAACTGCTCTGTGTTCTGTTAATTCATCTCACAGATTTACATCTTTTCCTTGAAGAAGCCTTTCGCTAAGGCTGTTCTTGTGGGATTGGCAAAGGGATATTTGGAAGCCCATAGAGGGCTATGGTGAAAAAGGAAATATCTTCCGTTCAAAACTGGAAAGAAGCTTTCTGAGAAACTGCTCTGTGTTCTGGTAATTCAGCTCACAGAGTTACATCTTTCCCTTCAAGAAGCCTTTCGCTAAGTCTGTTCTTGTGGAATTGGCAAAGGGATATTTGGAAGCCCATAGAGGGCTATGGTGAAAAAGGAAATATCTTCCGTTCAAAAGTGGAAAGAAGCTTTCTGAGAAACTGCTCTGTGTTCTGTTAATTCATCTCACAGAGTTACATCTTTCCCTTGAAGAAGCCTTTCGCTAAGGCTGTTCTTGTGGAATTGGCAAAGGGATATTTGGAAGCCCATAGAGGGCTATGGTGGAAAAGGAAATATCTTCCGTTCAAAACTGGAAAGAAGCTTTCTGAGAAACTGCTCTGTGTTCTGTTAATTCATCTCACAGAGTTACATCTTTCCCTTCAAGAAGCCTTTCGCTAAGGCTGTTCTTGTGGAATTGGCAAAGGGATATTTGGAAGCCCATAGAGGTCTATGGTGAAAAAGGAAATAACTTCCGTTCAAAACTGGAAAGAAGCTTTCTGAGAAACTGCTCTGTGTTCTGTTAATTCATATCACAGTGTTACATCTTTCCCTTCAAGAAGCCTTTCGCTAAGGCTGTTCTTGTGCAATTGGCAAAGGAATATTTGGAAGCCCATAGAGGGCTATGGTGAAAAAGGAAATATCTTCCGTTCAAAACTGGAAAGAAGCTTTCTGAGAAACTGCTCTGTGTTCTGTTAATTCATATCACAGAGTTACATCTTTCCCTTGAAGAAGCCTTTCGCTAAGCCTGTTCTTGTGCAATTGGCAAAGGGATATTTGGAAGCCCATAGAGGGCTATGGTGAAAAAGGAAATATCTTCCGTTCAAAAGTGGAAAGAAGCTTTCTGAGAAACTGCTCTGTGTTCTGTTAATTCATCTCACAGAGTTACATCTTTCCCTTGAAGAAGCCTTTCGCTAAGGCTGTTCTTGTGGAATTGGCAAAGGGATATTTGGAAGCCCATAGAGGGCTATGGTGGAAAAGGAAATATCTTCCGTTCAAAACTGGAAAGAAGCTTTCTGAGAAACTACTCTGTGTTCTGTTAATTCATCTCACAGAGTTACATCTTTCCCTTCAAGAAGCCTTTCGCTAAGGCTGTTCTTGTGCAATTGGCAAAGGGATATTTGGAAGCCCATAGAGGGCTATGGTGAAAAAGGAAATATCTTCCGTTCAAAACTGGAAAGAAGCTTTCTGAGAAACTGCTCTGTGTTCTGTTAATTCATCTCACAGAGTTACATCTTTCCCTTCAAGAAGCCTTTCGCTAAGGCTGTTCTTGTGCAATTGGCAAAGGGATATTTGGAAGCCCATAGAGGGCTATGGTGAAAAAGGAAATATCTTCCGTTCAAAACTGGAAAGAAGCTTTCTGAGAAACTGCTCTGTGTTCTGTTAATTCATATCACAGAGTTACATCTTTCCCTTGAAGAAGCTTTTCGCTAAGGCTGTTCTTGTGCAATGGGCAAAGGGATATTTGGAAGCCCATAGAGGGCTATGGTGAAAAAGGAAATATCTTCCGTTCAAAACTGGAAAGAAGCTTTCTGAGAAACTGCTCTGTGTTCTGTTAATTCATCTCACAGAGTTACATCTTTCCCTTCAAGAAGCCTTTCGCTAAGGCTGTTCTTGTGCAATTGGCAAAGGGATATTTGGAAGCCCATAGAAGGCTATGGTGAAAAAGGAAATATCTTCCGTTCAAAACTGGAAAGAAGCTTTCTGAGAAACTGCTCTGTGTTCTGTTAATTCATCTCACAGAGTTACATCTTTCCCTTCTAGAAGCCTTTTTCTAAGGCTGTTCTTGTGCAATTGGCAAAGGGATATTTAGAAGCCCATAGAGGGCTATGGTGAAAAAGGAAATATCTTCCGTTCAAAACTGGAAAGAAGCTTTCTGAGAAACTGCTCTGTGT
>NW_027326948.1:0-25711 GCF_047675955.1 Chlorocebus sabaeus | reverse complement strand
ACACATTTCAATGAATCCCAAAATGACTATCCCGAAGGAAGTTGTAACTTGAAGTGAAAAATACCCTCTAAAAGACATCAGCCAGAATTACCTGCCATCATTACTGATCCCATATGATTAATGAATTCTACAGCATCCTCTCAGATATAAACTTAAAACCATGAGCTGAATGCACATGTTAGCACAACCAAAGTTCTGCTTTCATAAGCAGCACAGGCGTCTCTGGAGAGGATTTTAATTGGGACTACAATGCGCACGGTGGTGGTAAGAGGTTTCATGCCGGCTGTTCTCCAAGGTGCAACACAGAAACACCACTAACCTCGAAGACACCTTTGTAACGGAGATGATGAGAGACGATGTGGACAGAATACTGGAAATATTTGAAAAGGAGAAACAATGCAAGGAAAGAATCTTATCAGTTACCCTTTAACACGCTTAGAAAAAACCGATTTCTCTTTTGGGATGATTAAAGAAGAAAACGACATTTCTGGATTTTTCTTTTTCTTGTCTTTTTTTTACATTTTCCTTTCTGAGACAGGGTCTTGGCTCTGTCACCAAGACTGGAGTACAGTGGAGCAATCACAGCTCACCGTAGCCTTAAGTGTTCTTCCCACCTCGGACTCCAGAGTAGCAGGGACCACAGGCACGCACCACCATACTCAGCTAATTTTTCTGTTGTGAGAGAGATGGGGTGTCTTGCTCTGTTGTCCAGGCTGCTCTTGAACTCCTTGGCCTCACAAAGTGCTGCGATTACATTACAGGCATAAGCCAGCGTGCCCAACCAACCTTTTTCTTAATTCTATAACAATTACGCCGCATTCAGAGGAAGGATAACTATTAGTGAGAAGAGACTTGGCGAAGCAATATGTTGATACGAAAACAAAATGGTAACAATTCCTCCTTGTGACATTTGAGTTTGAAACTGTTAACATACCAAGCAAAAATGATAGCTCAAATCAGGTTTTACAAAGAAGTCCAATAGATGATGATTCCAATTGTATGTTTGTTTCTAGATCTGAGAAAGTCAGTCATAGCCAACTTCTACAGTTTTGTTGCCATAGACCCAAGATTAAATCACAATGTGCGTGCGAACGTGCCCCAGGGTGCGGCAGGGAACCCCACGCCCACCAAGCACGCATATGCAGAAATATTTTGCCCAAATCTATTTTCCAACATAGAATTAAAGAGGTCCCAGATATACTTCTCTCTCTCCCCACCAAGTATGTGAGGTCAAGTTTATCCTAGTATTCGATAAAAAGGCTCATGTGAAAAAGGGAACAGCAACGCTCAGGCGACCCACGCAGGCCCCGGCAGACGCTCTATAGCAGAAGGGACGCGGCACAGGCAGGGCTGTGGGTGCACCTGCACCCTCGCTAACCTCATGGTGCAAGCACCCGAGGCTCTACAGATTCCACTCCCAGAGTTAGTGGGAAACTCCATCCTAGCACCGGGATGCTCTGCGTTGCTAGATGTACCTGCTTTAAGATATGCATGAACTGTCCTTACTCTACACACGAGACTCACTAGGAGATACTTTCAGATTTATCGGAAAAGAGACATTCCAGCAAATGCATTTCTGTAAGATTCTCTACCTCTTTTCACTGGGGGGGGTGGGGGAGGGGGGAGGGGGAAAAGGTAACTTGCCTCCAAGGGTTGGAGACAAAGCCGTTACTGCAAGACAAGAGTGCTGCGCACCCCGGGAACCGCTGCGCCACGAGGCACGAGGCACGAGGCACGAGGCACGGCCGTGCACCCCGGACGCAGGAGTAGCACACGAGGCTAGCACAGGTTGACGCCAGCCCTCTCCAGAAGCAGGCCTGTCCCTTCCTCCTCCCCCTCAGCCCCCAGCTCCCTCCAGGCCTCAGTGGCTGCTGACAGGGCAGAGGCCACAACTAGAGGAGGCTCTCAACTCCACCAGGGACAGGAGCCCCGGACGCTGGGGACTCCGCTGCTGCCCTCCGCGCCCACCTCCCTCTGCTCCGCCCTATCTCAGGAGCCAGGCGTGGCCACTTTGACCCTCTCCTTCCCTTCTGTGACTCCTACAAAAACCAGTCCAGCGAGTCCAGGCTGCCTCGCACGCCACGGATGCCCGGCACAGGCCACATGTCCTCATCCAAGCTCCTGGGGCAAGAAGGCTCTTGCAGTATTTCGCTTTCTGGTTGAGCATCCCCAGCCTGAAATCCAAAGTGCCCCGAAGAGCATTTCCTGCGAGTGTCATATGAGGGAGAGCTCGGAATGTTTCAGGTTTCAGAGCATTTTGGAGTAGGGACGCTCAGCCTGAATTTGAACGTCTTTTCAAGGAGGCCACACACTGAAGCCCCCGATGTCCGCCCCACACAATCCCAGCACACCCTCTGAAGTCCCCAGCAACAAGATTTTCTTTCTTCAAAAAAAATAAAAAATAAATAAATAAATAAAAAACCCCAAGTCACATAAACTCACACGCAACCACTGAAGGGGGTTGTGGACACCTGCACAGACTGGATGAAATGGAACTGTCACATCTTTACCAGGGTAATTTCAAGTCATTCCTCAAAACACACACCTGTTTTACTGAGCTGCATTTTAAGGTGAACACACACAAATCATTTCGGGGAAACAAATGTCACTTTGGGCCGTGTGTGGTTTCTTGACTCCTGGGAATAACTCAGCGTTCACACCCTCACTTCTGGATAAGGGAGAAGATGCAAAGAAATCTGTTAAAACAAAGACATGGAAACAAGTTTAAGAAGGGTTTGAAAGGTTCCTCCTGTCCCCCTGGAGGGGAGAGGAGGACGCCTGGAAGGCTTACGGGGGACAGGAGCACAGCCTCCTCGGTGTGCCATGGACGTCGCCTCGCTGAGGGGAGAGGACGATGCCTGGAAGGCTCACGGGGGTGGGAGCACAGCCTCCTCAGTGCTTTCTACACTCAGCAGCTTCAGAGATTCCCGTAGAAGCAGAACGCGTGAGAACCGAGTCCGGAACACACCCCAAGGAAAGGGGATGAGGGGTCAACAAAAGCATTCGCTCATTACCAAGGAGCACGGGCATGACGCCGCTTCAAAGAACGTGTGAAAAAGTCACTCACGGGTGTTTCAGAAAATAAGGGTAGCGTGAGATTGCTCGATCAGTTCAAACAGGCTGCCATCCCCCAGGCCATGAAGCCCCTGAGATGAGCCTCTCACAGTGAACAGAAGTCACTCGCACCTCTGCCAGAGAAAGTCCTACAAGCCGACACGTGACCTCACGAAACCTGGCCTACAGCCCGTCGACCACAGTGAGTCTGACACGGTACATCCCTCCAGATGGTTAAGGACCCCAGCCTTCTCGGCACCAGGGATGGGTATCGCGGAAGACAATTTTTCTGAGGGGTGGTTTTGAAATGCAACTGTTCCACCTCAGGTCAGGCATTGGATCCTCATAAGGAGCACCTCCGAGATCCCTTCACATGCCGTTTACAATAGGGTCCCAGCGCCTAGGAGAATCTAAATGCTGCCGCTGATCCAAGAGGAGGCAGAGCTCAGGCGGTCATGCTCACTTCGCCCGCCACTCACCTCCGGCTATGACCCCGGTCCCTAACAGACCATGGACCAGCACCAGTCTGCAGTCCAGGACTAAGCCCTACTGGCCAGCACACACACACCAGCCCAGGTGGAGACACTACTCGTGACCCTGGCTGGGCAGGAAGGAAGCCTGAGGGCCATTTCCTGACCAGGATGCCACACCCCCGACCCAAATACAGAGGTTCCCCATAAAAACCCACTGTACACTCACCAGAAAACAGAGCCACACCTGGGCAACACAACAAGACCCCCCCATCCCTGCAACAAAGAAAAGAAAAATTAGCCAGGCATGCTGGTGCGCGCCCCAGGTCCCAGCTGCTCGGGTGACTGAGGGGGGGAGGATCGCCTGAGCCAGGGATCACGCCACCGCATGCCAGCCTGGGTGACAGAGCAAGACCCTGTCTCGGAAAATATAAATAAACTAAAAACCAACAGAAACTGGGTGCATGTAGGGTGGAAGAAACGCCGCAGGAGACTAGCGAACGGCACCACAGGGTTTCTATCAGGAAGAACAGCACGTCTCCCAACCAAGTGCTCACGCCCTCATGAGACCCTGTGCTTGGGAAGCACCAGCGAGGCCACGTGGCTGGCCTCTTCCTGCTTTAAATCAAGTGGAACCAGACGCTGTGATGACACACAGGGACTATGACAAACCCTGGAGGTTCTAACTGAGAAAACAATGACATGTGTGAGTTCCTATGACAACGTCTCAAAACAATGGAAGGAGGGTACCGTTTGCAGATAAGACAACTTCTGAAGTCTATTCAAGTGTTACCTCTTGGGAAAATAGGGAAGACTCATTTTCTCCATAGACAGCGCACACACAGCACTTTGCCACACATAATACAAGGCGGTTTATGGCAGTGGCCGCATATTTTCACGTGTATCACCTTTTGGGCATCTTCTAGGTTTGCTAGAGCCGGCGGCTACTTTTATTCCCCACAAAACACACAGAAATGCATGAGCATTATCTCCTCTCATGGAGCATCTACACTAATAGGAAGAAGAATGTCGTGCTCCAAGTGTACCTGCAAACACGGTTTTCTTCTGAAAACCCAAGTGCATGCAAAGCAAACACGGCATATCACTAAAGCGCACAGGAGAGCAGAGCACCTCTGAGTAGAAAGCATGTAAAGGATAGCTAGTTGGGAACATTATTTTAAAACGTTTCTATGGATATGAGTTATCCCAGGGAGCCCGTTTGGTACCTGCATTCAAAGGCAATTCATTATTCGACATCCAACCTTTAACAGAAGGTTCACAGTAAGATCCCCGGAAACGGCATTCCCCTGGTGACTTTTCAATGCTCAGATTTCAGTATCGATACAGCTTGGTAAGCAGTCAGGAGAGGGGCGGCTCAGAGGCTGAAAGCACACAGGTCAGGGCCCTCCTGTGTCCGACAGCCTCACCTGGGCCTCGCTTTCTGCACTGCCCAGGGCTGCTCATGAGATTGTGCCGAAACGGATCTGTGCACGCCAAACAGCTCTCAGCAGGGGCTCAACAGCCAGAAGCCGTTCCACCACACCGTCATCCCCCTTCTAACCAGAGAACACCCGATACAGAAACAGGAGAAACAGGTATTAAATGAGTTGGCAAAGCCAAAATCCACCCGGATCTACCACTCCAAAACAAACATACACCACACTGCCCAATATTGATGGGAGCCAAAAACATGGAAGTCCTGAGAGCCCACACTGACCACAGCCAGACACCACTTCTGCAAGAACCAAGCACGCGCCTAGAGATCGCCCGTGATGACCCAGGAGAGCAGCTTGGAGCAGAGACAAACGTGAAGGAGAGGCACAGGGGCCAGGGTGCTGGGTGTGCCCGTCTGTGTGACCTCACTGAGATTGCTGACCTCTGGCCCTTGGTGTCCGTCCTGTGGAGGAGGTAGCCCCCAAATCCCTGCCTCCCTTCAGCGCTGACGGAGGCTGCCCTGAAGCCTCCCCAGGGCTGAGACCGCTTCGAAATCCTGTCAACTGCACACCCACATAAGCACACAAATAAACAAAGTGTCAAGTACGCAGACAGGAAAAGAAAAGTATGCCAATCCTCCCCTATCCAACAGGCATTGAAAAAGGAACAGGAAAATTGTGGTAGTCTTGAAACCACCACCAGCTATCACGTCCTGTTGAGATGTTTTAGCCAATCAGGAACATCTCTTTACCAAGCACCTGTGTGTTTAGGAAGTCCGTTGACAGATTCCAAACAACCTCGGAGCCTGCGACCTGACCCCCATTCTACGCGCATCACCTCTCCGGCGGAACAAGCCCTGGACACCATTCAGATGGTGAGGAACAGGAACAAGGGTAGCTTTCCCTGACCACCACCAAACAAGCTCGACCCCGAGGAGCCCGGAGAACAGCGACGTTTGCTTAGACGCTTTCCCACTGACCTTGTCAGAGCGAACGTTCCCATCCCACGCCACCCAGTGTTTGACTCTCCCTGGGATGCCAGCAGCCGCCAACCCTCACAACTCACAAGCTGGAAACAGAGGCCAAGCTGACAGGAGGGAGGCCTCTCTCCATCCCCTACTGAATTCGCTCAGGACACGGAGGTTCCCAAACACACACGGCCCCGGGTATTCCACACCTGGAGAACATTCTAACAACAGACGCTGCAAAGACGTTCCCCTAAAGAGAAACTCAGTTTCTAACTTCCCTTAGGGAAAAATAGGAGGCCCAGAACTTTCCAGAAAATCAAGCCTGGGAGGAAGCCCCTCACCTCTGGCACTTCCTAAACCTGCCTTCCCGCAGGTGCTCAGGGATGTCCCCGCGCCAGCCCCGTCCACCCAGGACGGCAGCAGGGCTCAGGCAGCCAGCACCTGGGCAGCAGGCGAAGCAACCCCAGGGTGAAAACGTCATCCCAGGCACCACTTCCCGGAGCCCCTCAGCAAGAAAAACAGAGGCGGGACCAGAACCGAGGGCTGACTCGAGGCTGGGGAGCCACAGACCCGCACAGCTCAATCATCGGACACGCTCCGCTGTGGACAGAGGAGCCCAGCCCAGGGAGAGGCCAGCACAGAGATCCTCGTGCCGGCTCCACGGGCCAGCGTCCCCCAGGGCTGCAAGTTTGCGATCACAGCTTCAGAATCGGGTTCCAGAATCTTCCGGAATCAAAGACACACCCAACTGTAAAGCTGCCAGGACAGCAGGGCCCAGGAGCAGGCTCAGGGGAGGAGCAGGTAGAAACCCCACACACAGCACACACGTGTGCATGCTTACTCCACACATGCCACCCCTTCACCCGATACTATACACGCAAACGCCTCTATGCACTCCATACACACCCTCAAATACACTCACCAAATGTGATGCGTGTACACACTCCACACACCCTCCAACATACACGACACACGCATGAACACGCTCACTCCACACACACCTGCTAAATACACTCACCACACACGCACAAACGTGACACACGTGCACACTCATTCCAGACCTCACGCCCCTCACCAAGTACACAGGTGCACACATCCCCAAGTCCAGCACCTGCAGACTCCACAAGCTTTGGTTTCCCCCACTGTTTCTCTCATCACATGAGATCCACACACACACACGTGTCATTTACTGACATCTAACACCCGGGGAGGCCCTTAGACAGAACTGCAGTCACAAGTCGGCTTCATTCAGGCATTCATCACCAGCCCCCGGAAGCCACCTCTCCTGTCCCCACGGGGAGGGGGGGCCGAGACCGCAGGCGTCGCTGGGCTTACAGATCCCCAGGCTGGCAACCCAGCGAAATCAGGAGGGCTCGGCCACGGCCCTGGAGGGAGACGGGTACTGGCTCAGGTATGCGGCACACGGGTCCTCATTTCCATGCGGCGTCACCTACGACAGCGTCGGGTGAAAGCCAGTGGGGCTTGGCATTCCTGGGATAGACGGTCCTGGAATTACAAGGGAAGCTTTTTCACTTCTCCCCTCTGAACACATGAGGTCCATGGTCCCCGCTCACATCTAACCCTGGGAATCGGAATCGGTGACTCCTTGTCCACCTGAGGACCACCCAAGAGGATCCACACACCTGCTGCAACAGCAGCACTGCACCTGGTCCGCAGGGTAGCAAAGCAAATCCCACCTTTTGACGAAAACTGGATTACCCCGACACTGGCAGCCTGCAGTGTGTATATATCGTCAGGCCCCCACATCTGCGGCGCCACCTGCAAGAGGAACACAAACCCTTAGTCCCGGGTTCTCACGATGGCCTGTGAGGTGGATGCTGGCACCTTCTCTCCTCCCAGTGGAGAGGAGAGAAGGCCAGGGCCAGAGCTGGCGTGTCAGGAGGGTCAGGGTTCAAAAACCCCATCATCCACCTCACACAGCAGCCCTGACCGTTCAAGTGACTTCTATCATCAGCCTGAAAATGGACCACAGTTACCAGTAATTCTGAGTGCTGTTCCTTCTGACGTCAGACATTTCGCTAGAAAGATTTTGCCAGATCTGCTTTCAAAATCCTATGCTATGAAATGTCTAACGAAAATCTGAGCTGTGAAATAAAGCACACATTTCAATGAATCCCAAAATGACTATCCCGAAGGAAGTTGTAACTTGAAGTGAAAAATACCCTCTAAAAGACATCAGCCAGAATTACCTGCCATCATTACTGATCCCATATGATTAATGAATTCTACAGCATCCTCTCAGATATAAACTTAAAACCATGAGCTGAATGCACATGTTAGCACAACCAAAGTTCTGCTTTCATAAGCAGCACAGGCGTCTCTGGAGAGGATTTTAATTGGGACTACAATGCGCACGGTGGTGGTAAGAGGTTTCATGCCGGCTGTTCTCCAAGGTGCAACACAGAAACACCACTAACCTCGAAGACACCTTTGTAACGGAGATGATGAGAGACGATGTGGACAGAATACTGGAAATATTTGAAAAGGAGAAACAATGCAAGGAAAGAATCTTATCAGTTACCCTTTAACACGCTTAGAAAAAACCGATTTCTCTTTTGGGATGATTAAAGAAGAAAACGACATTTCTGGATTTTTCTTTTTCTTGTCTTTTTTTTACATTTTCCTTTCTGAGACAGGGTCTTGGCTCTGTCACCAAGACTGGAGTACAGTGGAGCAATCACAGCTCACCGTAGCCTTAAGTGTTCTTCCCACCTCGGACTCCAGAGTAGCAGGGACCACAGGCACGCACCACCATACTCAGCTAATTTTTCTGTTGTGAGAGAGATGGGGTGTCTTGCTCTGTTGTCCAGGCTGCTCTTGAACTCCTTGGCCTCACAAAGTGCTGCGATTACATTACAGGCATAAGCCAGCGTGCCCAACCAACCTTTTTCTTAATTCTATAACAATTACGCCGCATTCAGAGGAAGGATAACTATTAGTGAGAAGAGACTTGGCGAAGCAATATGTTGATACGAAAACAAAATGGTAACAATTCCTCCTTGTGACATTTGAGTTTGAAACTGTTAACATACCAAGCAAAAATGATAGCTCAAATCAGGTTTTACAAAGAAGTCCAATAGATGATGATTCCAATTGTATGTTTGTTTCTAGATCTGAGAAAGTCAGTCATAGCCAACTTCTACAGTTTTGTTGCCATAGACCCAAGATTAAATCACAATGTGCGTGCGAACGTGCCCCAGGGTGCGGCAGGGAACCCCACGCCCACCAAGCACGCATATGCAGAAATATTTTGCCCAAATCTATTTTCCAACATAGAATTAAAGAGGTCCCAGATATACTTCTCTCTCTCCCCACCAAGTATGTGAGGTCAAGTTTATCCTAGTATTCGATAAAAAGGCTCATGTGAAAAAGGGAACAGCAACGCTCAGGCGACCCACGCAGGCCCCGGCAGACGCTCTATAGCAGAAGGGACGCGGCACAGGCAGGGCTGTGGGTGCACCTGCACCCTCGCTAACCTCATGGTGCAAGCACCCGAGGCTCTACAGATTCCACTCCCAGAGTTAGTGGGAAACTCCATCCTAGCACCGGGATGCTCTGCGTTGCTAGATGTACCTGCTTTAAGATATGCATGAACTGTCCTTACTCTACACACGAGACTCACTAGGAGATACTTTCAGATTTATCGGAAAAGAGACATTCCAGCAAATGCATTTCTGTAAGATTCTCTACCTCTTTTCACTGGGGGGGGTGGGGGAGGGGGGAGGGGGAAAAGGTAACTTGCCTCCAAGGGTTGGAGACAAAGCCGTTACTGCAAGACAAGAGTGCTGCGCACCCCGGGAACCGCTGCGCCACGAGGCACGAGGCACGAGGCACGAGGCACGGCCGTGCACCCCGGACGCAGGAGTAGCACACGAGGCTAGCACAGGTTGACGCCAGCCCTCTCCAGAAGCAGGCCTGTCCCTTCCTCCTCCCCCTCAGCCCCCAGCTCCCTCCAGGCCTCAGTGGCTGCTGACAGGGCAGAGGCCACAACTAGAGGAGGCTCTCAACTCCACCAGGGACAGGAGCCCCGGACGCTGGGGACTCCGCTGCTGCCCTCCGCGCCCACCTCCCTCTGCTCCGCCCTATCTCAGGAGCCAGGCGTGGCCACTTTGACCCTCTCCTTCCCTTCTGTGACTCCTACAAAAACCAGTCCAGCGAGTCCAGGCTGCCTCGCACGCCACGGATGCCCGGCACAGGCCACATGTCCTCATCCAAGCTCCTGGGGCAAGAAGGCTCTTGCAGTATTTCGCTTTCTGGTTGAGCATCCCCAGCCTGAAATCCAAAGTGCCCCGAAGAGCATTTCCTGCGAGTGTCATATGAGGGAGAGCTCGGAAAGTTTCAGGTTTCAGAGCATTTTGGAGTAGGGACGCTCAGCCTGAATTTGAACGTCTTTTCAAGGAGGCCACACACTGAAGCCCCCGATGTCCGCCCCACACAATCCCAGCACACCCTCTGAAGTCCCCAGCAACAAGATTTTCTTTCTTCAAAAAAAATAAAAAATAAATAAATAAATAAAAAACCCCAAGTCACATAAACTCACACGCAACCACTGAAGGGGGTTGTGGACACCTGCACAGACTGGATGAAATGGAACTGTCACATCTTTACCAGGGTAATTTCAAGTCATTCCTCAAAACACACACCTGTTTTACTGAGCTGCATTTTAAGGTGAACACACACAAATCATTTCGGGGAAACAAATGTCACTTTGGGCCGTGTGTGGTTTCTTGACTCCTGGGAATAACTCAGCGTTCACACCCTCACTTCTGGATAAGGGAGAAGATGCAAAGAAATCTGTTAAAACAAAGACATGGAAACAAGTTTAAGAAGGGTTTGAAAGGTTCCTCCTGTCCCCCTGGAGGGGAGAGGAGGACGCCTGGAAGGCTTACGGGGGACAGGAGCACAGCCTCCTCGGTGTGCCATGGACGTCGCCTCGCTGAGGGGAGAGGACGATGCCTGGAAGGCTCACGGGGGTGGGAGCACAGCCTCCTCAGTGCTTTCTACACTCAGCAGCTTCAGAGATTCCCGTAGAAGCAGAACGCGTGAGAACCGAGTCCGGAACACACCCCAAGGAAAGGGGATGAGGGGTCAACAAAAGCATTCGCTCATTACCAAGGAGCACGGGCATGACGCCGCTTCAAAGAACGTGTGAAAAAGTCACTCACGGGTGTTTCAGAAAATAAGGGTAGCGTGAGATTGCTCGATCAGTTCAAACAGGCTGCCATCCCCCAGGCCATGAAGCCCCTGAGATGAGCCTCTCACAGTGAACAGAAGTCACTCGCACCTCTGCCAGAGAAAGTCCTACAAGCCGACACGTGACCTCACGAAACCTGGCCTACAGCCCGTCGACCACAGTGAGTCTGACACGGTACATCCCTCCAGATGGTTAAGGACCCCAGCCTTCTCGGCACCAGGGATGGGTATCGCGGAAGACAATTTTTCTGAGGGGTGGTTTTGAAATGCAACTGTTCCACCTCAGGTCAGGCATTGGATCCTCATAAGGAGCACCTCCGAGATCCCTTCACATGCCGTTTACAATAGGGTCCCAGCGCCTAGGAGAATCTAAATGCTGCCGCTGATCCAAGAGGAGGCAGAGCTCAGGCGGTCATGCTCACTTCGCCCGCCACTCACCTCCGGCTATGACCCCGGTCCCTAACAGACCATGGACCAGCACCAGTCTGCAGTCCAGGACTAAGCCCTACTGGCCAGCACACACACACCAGCCCAGGTGGAGACACTACTCGTGACCCTGGCTGGGCAGGGAGGAAGCCTGAGGGCCATTTCCTGACCAGGATGCCACACCCCCGACCCAAATACAGAGGTTCCCCATAAAAACCCACTGTACACTCACCAGAAAACAGAGCCACACCTGGGCAACACAACAAGACCCCCCCATCCCTGCAACAAAGAAAAGAAAATTAGCCAGGCATGCTGGTGCGCGCCCCAGGTCCCAGCTGCTCGGGTGACTGAGGGGGGGAGGATCGCCTGAGCCAGGGATCACGCCACCGCATGCCAGCCTGGGTGACAGAGCAAGACCCTGTCTCGGAAAATATAAATAAACTAAAAACCAACAGAAACTGGGTGCATGTAGGGTGGAAGAAACGCCGCAGGAGACTAGCGAACGGCACCACAGGGTTTCTATCAGGAAGAACAGCACGTCTCCCAACCAAGTGCTCACGCCCTCATGAGACCCTGTGCTTGGGAAGCACCAGCGAGGCCACGTGGCTGGCCTCTTCCTGCTTTAAATCAAGTGGAACCAGACGCTGTGATGACACACAGGGACTATGACAAACCCTGGAGGTTCTAACTGAGAAAACAATGACATGTGTGAGTTCCTATGACAACGTCTCAAAACAATGGAAGGAGGGTACCGTTTGCAGATAAGACAACTTCTGAAGTCTATTCAAGTGTTACCTCTTGGGAAAATAGGGAAGACTCATTTTCTCCATAGACAGCGCACACACAGCACTTTGCCACACATAATACAAGGCGGTTTATGGCAGTGGCCGCATATTTTCACGTGTATCACCTTTTGGGCATCTTCTAGGTTTGCTAGAGCCGGCGGCTACTTTTATTCCCCACAAAACACACAGAAATGCATGAGCATTATCTCCTCTCATGGAGCATCTACACTAATAGGAAGAAGAATGTCGTGCTCCAAGTGTACCTGCAAACACGGTTTTCTTCTGAAAACCCAAGTGCATGCAAAGCAAACACGGCATATCACTAAAGCGCACAGGAGAGCAGAGCACCTCTGAGTAGAAAGCATGTAAAGGATAGCTAGTTGGGAACATTATTTTAAAACGTTTCTATGGAATGAGTTATCCCAGGGAGCCCGTTTGGTACCTGCATTCAAAGGCAATTCATTATTCGACATCCAACCTTTAACAGAAGGTTCACAGTAAGATCCCCGGAAACGGCATTCCCCTGGTGACTTTTCAATGCTCAGATTTCAGTATCGATACAGCTTGGTAAGCAGTCAGGAGAGGGGCGGCTCAGAGGCTGAAAGCACACAGGTCAGGGCCCTCCTGTGTCCGACAGCCTCACCTGGGCCTCGCTTTCTGCACTGCCCAGGGCTGCTCATGAGATTGTGCCGAAACGGATCTGTGCACGCCAAACAGCTCTCAGCAGGGGCTCAACAGCCAGAAGCCGTTCCACCACACCGTCATCCCCCTTCTAACCAGAGAACACCCGATACAGAAACAGGAGAAACAGGTATTAAATGAGTTGGCAAAGCCAAAATCCACCCGGATCTACCACTCCAAAACAAACATACACCACACTGCCCAATATTGATGGGAGCCAAAAACATGGAAGTCCTGAGAGCCCACACTGACCACAGCCAGACACCACTTCTGCAAGAACCAAGCACGCGCCTAGAGATCGCCCGTGATGACCCAGGAGAGCAGCTTGGAGCAGAGACAAACGTGAAGGAGAGGCACAGGGGCCAGGGTGCTGGGTGTGCCCGTCTGTGTGACCTCACTGAGATTGCTGACCTCTGGCCCTTGGTGTCCGTCCTGTGGAGGAGGTAGCCCCCAAATCCCTGCCTCCCTTCAGCGCTGACGGAGGCTGCCCTGAAGCCTCCCCAGGGCTGAGACCGCTTCGAAATCCTGTCAACTGCACACCCACATAAGCACACAAATAAACAAAGTGTCAAGTACGCAGACAGGAAAAGAAAAGTATGCCAATCCTCCCCTATCCAACAGGCATTGAAAAAGGAACAGGAAAATTGTGGTAGTCTTGAAACCACCACCAGCTATCACGTCCTGTTGAGATGTTTTAGCCAATCAGGAACATCTCTTTACCAAGCACCTGTGTGTTTAGGAAGTCCGTTGACAGATTCCAAACAACCTCGGAGCCTGCGACCTGACCCCCATTCTACGCGCATCACCTCTCCGGCGGAACAAGCCCTGGACACCATTCAGATGGTGAGGAACAGGAACAAGGGTAGCTTTCCCTGACCACCACCAAACAAGCTCGACCCCGAGGAGCCCGGAGAACAGCGACGTTTGCTTAGACGCTTTCCCACTGACCTTGTCAGAGCGAACGTTCCCATCCCACGCCACCCAGTGTTTGACTCTCCCTGGGATGCCAGCAGCCGCCAACCCTCACAACTCACAAGCTGGAAACAGAGGCCAAGCTGACAGGAGGGAGGCCTCTCTCCATCCCCTACTGAATTCGCTCAGGACACGGAGGTTCCCAAACACACACGGCCCCGGGTATTCCACACCTGGAGAACATTCTAACAACAGACGCTGCAAAGACGTTCCCCTAAAGAGAAACTCAGTTTCTAACTTCCCTTAGGGAAAAATAGGAGGCCCAGAACTTTCCAGAAAATCAAGCCTGGGAGGAAGCCCCTCACCTCTGGCACTTCCTAAACCTGCCTTCCCGCAGGTGCTCAGGGATGTCCCCGCGCCAGCCCCGTCCACCCAGGACGGCAGCAGGGCTCAGGCAGCCAGCACCTGGGCAGCAGGCGAAGCAACCCCAGGGTGAAAACGTCATCCCAGGCACCACTTCCCGGAGCCCCTCAGCAAGAAAAACAGAGGCGGGACCAGAACCGAGGGCTGACTCGAGGCTGGGGAGCCACAGACCCGCACAGCTCAATCATCGGACACGCTCCGCTGTGGACAGAGGAGCCCAGCCCAGGGAGAGGCCAGCACAGAGATCCTCGTGCCGGCTCCACGGGCCAGCGTCCCCCAGGGCTGCAAGTTTGCGATCACAGCTTCAGAATCGGGTTCCAGAATCTTCCGGAATCAAAGACACACCCAACTGTAAAGCTGCCAGGACAGCAGGGCCCAGGAGCAGGCTCAGGGGAGGAGCAGGTAGAAACCCCACACACAGCACACACGTGTGCATGCTTACTCCACACATGCCACCCCTTCACCCGATACTATACACGCAAACGCCTCTATGCACTCCATACACACCCTCAAATACACTCACCAAATGTGATGCGTGTACACACTCCACACACCCTCCAACATACACGACACACGCATGAACACGCTCACTCCACACACACCTGCTAAATACACTCACCACACACGCACAAACGTGACACACGTGCACACTCATTCCAGACCTCACGCCCCTCACCAAGTACACAGGTGCACACATCCCCAAGTCCAGCACCTGCAGACTCCACAAGCTTTGGTTTCCCCCACTGTTTCTCTCATCACATGAGATCCACACACACACACGTGTCATTTACTGACATCTAACACCCGGGGAGGCCCTTAGACAGAACTGCAGTCACAAGTCGGCTTCATTCAGGCATTCATCACCAGCCCCCGGAAGCCACCTCTCCTGTCCCCACGGGGAGGGGGGGCCGAGACCGCAGGCGTCGCTGGGCTTACAGATCCCCAGGCTGGCAACCCAGCGAAATCAGGAGGGCTCGGCCACGGCCCTGGAGGGAGACGGGTACTGGCTCAGGTATGCGGCACACGGGTCCTCATTTCCATGCGGCGTCACCTACGACAGCGTCGGGTGAAAGCCAGTGGGGCTTGGCATTCCTGGGATAGACGGTCCTGGAATTACAAGGGAAGCTTTTTCACTTCTCCCCTCTGAACACATGAGGTCCATGGTCCCCGCTCACATCTAACCCTGGGAATCGGAATCGGTGACTCCTTGTCCACCTGAGGACCACCCAAGAGGATCCACACACCTGCTGCAACAGCAGCACTGCACCTGGTCCGCAGGGTAGCAAAGCAAATCCCACCTTTTGACGAAAACTGGATTACCCCGACACTGGCAGCCTGCAGTGTGTATATATCGTCAGGCCCCCACATCTGCGGCGCCACCTGCAAGAGGAACACAAACCCTTAGTCCCGGGTTCTCACGATGGCCTGTGAGGTGGATGCTGGCACCTTCTCTCCTCCCAGTGGAGAGGAGAGAAGGCCAGGGCCAGAGCTGGCGTGTCAGGAGGGTCAGGGTTCAAAAACCCCATCATCCACCTCACACAGCAGCCCTGACCGTTCAAGTGACTTCTATCATCAGCCTGAAAATGGACCACAGTTACCAGTAATTCTGAGTGCTGTTCCTTCTGACGTCAGACATTTCGCTAGAAAGATTTTGCCAGATCTGCTTTCAAAATCCTATGCTATGAAATGTCTAACGAAAATCTGAGCTGTGAAATAAAGCACACATTTCAATGAATCCCAAAATGACTATCCCGAAGGAAGTTGTAACTTGAAGTGAAAAATACCCTCTAAAAGACATCAGCCAGAATTACCTGCCATCATTACTGATCCCATATGATTAATGAATTCTACAGCATCCTCTCAGATATAAACTTAAAACCATGAGCTGAATGCACATGTTAGCACAACCAAAGTTCTGCTTTCATAAGCAGCACAGGCGTCTCTGGAGAGGATTTTAATTGGGACTACAATGCGCACGGTGGTGGTAAGAGGTTTCATGCCGGCTGTTCTCCAAGGTGCAACACAGAAACACCACTAACCTCGAAGACACCTTTGTAACGGAGATGATGAGAGACGATGTGGACAGAATACTGGAAATATTTGAAAAGGAGAAACAATGCAAGGAAAGAATCTTATCAGTTACCCTTTAACACGCTTAGAAAAAACCGATTTCTCTTTTGGGATGATTAAAGAAGAAAACGACATTTCTGGATTTTTCTTTTTCTTGTCTTTTTTTTACATTTTCCTTTCTGAGACAGGGTCTTGGCTCTGTCACCAAGACTGGAGTACAGTGGAGCAATCACAGCTCACCGTAGCCTTAAGTGTTCTTCCCACCTCGGACTCCAGAGTAGCAGGGACCACAGGCACGCACCACCATACTCAGCTAATTTTTCTGTTGTGAGAGAGATGGGGTGTCTTGCTCTGTTGTCCAGGCTGCTCTTGAACTCCTTGGCCTCACAAAGTGCTGCGATTACATTACAGGCATAAGCCAGCGTGCCCAACCAACCTTTTTCTTAATTCTATAACAATTACGCCGCATTCAGAGGAAGGATAACTATTAGTGAGAAGAGACTTGGCGAAGCAATATGTTGATACGAAAACAAAATGGTAACAATTCCTCCTTGTGACATTTGAGTTTGAAACTGTTAACATACCAAGCAAAAATGATAGCTCAAATCAGGTTTTACAAAGAAGTCCAATAGATGATGATTCCAATTGTATGTTTGTTTCTAGATCTGAGAAAGTCAGTCATAGCCAACTTCTACAGTTTTGTTGCCATAGACCCAAGATTAAATCACAATGTGCGTGCGAACGTGCCCCAGGGTGCGGCAGGGAACCCCACGCCCACCAAGCACGCATATGCAGAAATATTTTGCCCAAATCTATTTTCCAACATAGAATTAAAGAGGTCCCAGATATACTTCTCTCTCTCCCCACCAAGTATGTGAGGTCAAGTTTATCCTAGTATTCGATAAAAAGGCTCATGTGAAAAAGGGAACAGCAACGCTCAGGCGACCCACGCAGGCCCCGGCAGACGCTCTATAGCAGAAGGGACGCGGCACAGGCAGGGCTGTGGGTGCACCTGCACCCTCGCTAACCTCATGGTGCAAGCACCCGAGGCTCTACAGATTCCACTCCCAGAGTTAGTGGGAAACTCCATCCTAGCACCGGGATGCTCTGCGTTGCTAGATGTACCTGCTTTAAGATATGCATGAACTGTCCTTACTCTACACACGAGACTCACTAGGAGATACTTTCAGATTTATCGGAAAAGAGACATTCCAGCAAATGCATTTCTGTAAGATTCTCTACCTCTTTTCACTGGGGGGGGTGGGGGAGGGGGGAGGGGGAAAAGGTAACTTGCCTCCAAGGGTTGGAGACAAAGCCGTTACTGCAAGACAAGAGTGCTGCGCACCCCGGGAACCGCTGCGCCACGAGGCACGAGGCACGAGGCACGAGGCACGGCCGTGCACCCCGGACGCAGGAGTAGCACACGAGGCTAGCACAGGTTGACGCCAGCCCTCTCCAGAAGCAGGCCTGTCCCTTCCTCCTCCCCCTCAGCCCCCAGCTCCCTCCAGGCCTCAGTGGCTGCTGACAGGGCAGAGGCCACAACTAGAGGAGGCTCTCAACTCCACCAGGGACAGGAGCCCCGGACGCTGGGGACTCCGCTGCTGCCCTCCGCGCCCACCTCCCTCTGCTCCGCCCTATCTCAGGAGCCAGGCGTGGCCACTTTGACCCTCTCCTTCCCTTCTGTGACTCCTACAAAAACCAGTCCAGCGAGTCCAGGCTGCCTCGCACGCCACGGATGCCCGGCACAGGCCACATGTCCTCATCCAAGCTCCTGGGGCAAGAAGGCTCTTGCAGTATTTCGCTTTCTGGTTGAGCATCCCCAGCCTGAAATCCAAAGTGCCCCGAAGAGCATTTCCTGCGAGTGTCATATGAGGGAGAGCTCGGAATGTTTCAGGTTTCAGAGCATTTTGGAGTAGGGACGCTCAGCCTGAATTTGAACGTCTTTTCAAGGAGGCCACACACTGAAGCCCCCGATGTCCGCCCCACACAATCCCAGCACACCCTCTGAAGTCCCCAGCAACAAGATTTTCTTTCTTCAAAAAAAATAAAAAATAAATAAATAAATAAAAAACCCCAAGTCACATAAACTCACACGCAACCACTGAAGGGGGTTGTGGACACCTGCACAGACTGGATGAAATGGAACTGTCACATCTTTACCAGGGTAATTTCAAGTCATTCCTCAAAACACACACCTGTTTTACTGAGCTGCATTTTAAGGTGAACACACACAAATCATTTCGGGGAAACAAATGTCACTTTGGGCCGTGTGTGGTTTCTTGACTCCTGGGAATAACTCAGCGTTCACACCCTCACTTCTGGATAAGGGAGAAGATGCAAAGAAATCTGTTAAAACAAAGACATGGAAACAAGTTTAAGAAGGGTTTGAAAGGTTCCTCCTGTCCCCCTGGAGGGGAGAGGAGGACGCCTGGAAGGCTTACGGGGGACAGGAGCACAGCCTCCTCGGTGTGCCATGGACGTCGCCTCGCTGAGGGGAGAGGACGATGCCTGGAAGGCTCACGGGGGTGGGAGCACAGCCTCCTCAGTGCTTTCTACACTCAGCAGCTTCAGAGATTCCCGTAGAAGCAGAACGCGTGAGAACCGAGTCCGGAACACACCCCAAGGAAAGGGGATGAGGGGTCAACAAAAGCATTCGCTCATTACCAAGGAGCACGGGCATGACGCCGCTTCAAAGAACGTGTGAAAAAGTCACTCACGGGTGTTTCAGAAAATAAGGGTAGCGTGAGATTGCTCGATCAGTTCAAACAGGCTGCCATCCCCCAGGCCATGAAGCCCCTGAGATGAGCCTCTCACAGTGAACAGAAGTCACTCGCACCTCTGCCAGAGAAAGTCCTACAAGCCGACACGTGACCTCACGAAACCTGGCCTACAGCCCGTCGACCACAGTGAGTCTGACACGGTACATCCCTCCAGATGGTTAAGGACCCCAGCCTTCTCGGCACCAGGGATGGGTATCGCGGAAGACAATTTTTCTGAGGGGTGGTTTTGAAATGCAACTGTTCCACCTCAGGTCAGGCATTGGATCCTCATAAGGAGCACCTCCGAGATCCCTTCACATGCCGTTTACAATAGGGTCCCAGCGCCTAGGAGAATCTAAATGCTGCCGCTGATCCAAGAGGAGGCAGAGCTCAGGCGGTCATGCTCACTTCGCCCGCCACTCACCTCCGGCTATGACCCCGGTCCCTAACAGACCATGGACCAGCACCAGTCTGCAGTCCAGGACTAAGCCCTACTGGCCAGCACACACACACCAGCCCAGGTGGAGACACTACTCGTGACCCTGGCTGGGCAGGAAGGAAGCCTGAGGGCCATTTCCTGACCAGGATGCCACACCCCCGACCCAAATACAGAGGTTCCCCATAAAAACCCACTGTACACTCACCAGAAAACAGAGCCACACCTGGGCAACACAACAAGACCCCCCCATCCCTGCAACAAAGAAAAGAAAAATTAGCCAGGCATGCTGGTGCGCGCCCCAGGTCCCAGCTGCTCGGGTGACTGAGGGGGGGAGGATCGCCTGAGCCAGGGATCACGCCACCGCATGCCAGCCTGGGTGACAGAGCAAGACCCTGTCTCGGAAAATATAAATAAACTAAAAACCAACAGAAACTGGGTGCATGTAGGGTGGAAGAAACGCCGCAGGAGACTAGCGAACGGCACCACAGGGTTTCTATCAGGAAGAACAGCACGTCTCCCAACCAAGTGCTCACGCCCTCATGAGACCCTGTGCTTGGGAAGCACCAGCGAGGCCACGTGGCTGGCCTCTTCCTGCTTTAAATCAAGTGGAACCAGACGCTGTGATGACACACAGGGACTATGACAAACCCTGGAGGTTCTAACTGAGAAAACAATGACATGTGTGAGTTCCTATGACAACGTCTCAAAACAATGGAAGGAGGGTACCGTTTGCAGATAAGACAACTTCTGAAGTCTATTCAAGTGTTACCTCTTGGGAAAATAGGGAAGACTCATTTTCTCCATAGACAGCGCACACACAGCACTTTGCCACACATAATACAAGGCGGTTTATGGCAGTGGCCGCATATTTTCACGTGTATCACCTTTTGGGCATCTTCTAGGTTTGCTAGAGCCGGCGGCTACTTTTATTCCCCACAAAACACACAGAAATGCATGAGCATTATCTCCTCTCATGGAGCATCTACACTAATAGGAAGAAGAATGTCGTGCTCCAAGTGTACCTGCAAACACGGTTTTCTTCTGAAAACCCAAGTGCATGCAAAGCAAACACGGCATATCACTAAAGCGCACAGGAGAGCAGAGCACCTCTGAGTAGAAAGCATGTAAAGGATAGCTAGTTGGGAACATTATTTTAAAACGTTTCTATGGATATGAGTTATCCCAGGGAGCCCGTTTGGTACCTGCATTCAAAGGCAATTCATTATTCGACATCCAACCTTTAACAGAAGGTTCACAGTAAGATCCCCGGAAACGGCATTCCCCTGGTGACTTTTCAATGCTCAGATTTCAGTATCGATACAGCTTGGTAAGCAGTCAGGAGAGGGGCGGCTCAGAGGCTGAAAGCACACAGGTCAGGGCCCTCCTGTGTCCGACAGCCTCACCTGGGCCTCGCTTTCTGCACTGCCCAGGGCTGCTCATGAGATTGTGCCGAAACGGATCTGTGCACGCCAAACAGCTCTCAGCAGGGGCTCAACAGCCAGAAGCCGTTCCACCACACCGTCATCCCCCTTCTAACCAGAGAACACCCGATACAGAAACAGGAGAAACAGGTATTAAATGAGTTGGCAAAGCCAAAATCCACCCGGATCTACCACTCCAAAACAAACATACACCACACTGCCCAATATTGATGGGAGCCAAAAACATGGAAGTCCTGAGAGCCCACACTGACCACAGCCAGACACCACTTCTGCAAGAACCAAGCACGCGCCTAGAGATCGCCCGTGATGACCCAGGAGAGCAGCTTGGAGCAGAGACAAACGTGAAGGAGAGGCACAGGGGCCAGGGTGCTGGGTGTGCCCGTCTGTGTGACCTCACTGAGATTGCTGACCTCTGGCCCTTGGTGTCCGTCCTGTGGAGGAGGTAGCCCCCAAATCCCTGCCTCCCTTCAGCGCTGACGGAGGCTGCCCTGAAGCCTCCCCAGGGCTGAGACCGCTTCGAAATCCTGTCAACTGCACACCCACATAAGCACACAAATAAACAAAGTGTCAAGTACGCAGACAGGAAAAGAAAAGTATGCCAATCCTCCCCTATCCAACAGGCATTGAAAAAGGAACAGGAAAATTGTGGTAGTCTTGAAACCACCACCAGCTATCACGTCCTGTTGAGATGTTTTAGCCAATCAGGAACATCTCTTTACCAAGCACCTGTGTGTTTAGGAAGTCCGTTGACAGATTCCAAACAACCTCGGAGCCTGCGACCTGACCCCCATTCTACGCGCATCACCTCTCCGGCGGAACAAGCCCTGGACACCATTCAGATGGTGAGGAACAGGAACAAGGGTAGCTTTCCCTGACCACCACCAAACAAGCTCGACCCCGAGGAGCCCGGAGAACAGCGACGTTTGCTTAGACGCTTTCCCACTGACCTTGTCAGAGCGAACGTTCCCATCCCACGCCACCCAGTGTTTGACTCTCCCTGGGATGCCAGCAGCCGCCAACCCTCACAACTCACAAGCTGGAAACAGAGGCCAAGCTGACAGGAGGGAGGCCTCTCTCCATCCCCTACTGAATTCGCTCAGGACACGGAGGTTCCCAAACACACACGGCCCCGGGTATTCCACACCTGGAGAACATTCTAACAACAGACGCTGCAAAGACGTTCCCCTAAAGAGAAACTCAGTTTCTAACTTCCCTTAGGGAAAAATAGGAGGCCCAGAACTTTCCAGAAAATCAAGCCTGGGAGGAAGCCCCTCACCTCTGGCACTTCCTAAACCTGCCTTCCCGCAGGTGCTCAGGGATGTCCCCGCGCCAGCCCCGTCCACCCAGGACGGCAGCAGGGCTCAGGCAGCCAGCACCTGGGCAGCAGGCGAAGCAACCCCAGGGTGAAAACGTCATCCCAGGCACCACTTCCCGGAGCCCCTCAGCAAGAAAAACAGAGGCGGGACCAGAACCGAGGGCTGACTCGAGGCTGGGGAGCCACAGACCCGCACAGCTCAATCATCGGACACGCTCCGCTGTGGACAGAGGAGCCCAGCCCAGGGAGAGGCCAGCACAGAGATCCTCGTGCCGGCTCCACGGGCCAGCGTCCCCCAGGGCTGCAAGTTTGCGATCACAGCTTCAGAATCGGGTTCCAGAATCTTCCGGAATCAAAGACACACCCAACTGTAAAGCTGCCAGGACAGCAGGGCCCAGGAGCAGGCTCAGGGGAGGAGCAGGTAGAAACCCCACACACAGCACACACGTGTGCATGCTTACTCCACACATGCCACCCCTTCACCCGATACTATACACGCAAACGCCTCTATGCACTCCATACACACCCTCAAATACACTCACCAAATGTGATGCGTGTACACACTCCACACACCCTCCAACATACACGACACACGCATGAACACGCTCACTCCACACACACCTGCTAAATACACTCACCACACACGCACAAACGTGACACACGTGCACACTCATTCCAGACCTCACGCCCCTCACCAAGTACACAGGTGCACACATCCCCAAGTCCAGCACCTGCAGACTCCACAAGCTTTGGTTTCCCCCACTGTTTCTCTCATCACATGAGATCCACACACACACACGTGTCATTTACTGACATCTAACACCCGGGGAGGCCCTTAGACAGAACTGCAGTCACAAGTCGGCTTCATTCAGGCATTCATCACCAGCCCCCGGAAGCCACCTCTCCTGTCCCCACGGGGAGGGGGGGCCGAGACCGCAGGCGTCGCTGGGCTTACAGATCCCCAGGCTGGCAACCCAGCGAAATCAGGAGGGCTCGGCCACGGCCCTGGAGGGAGACGGGTACTGGCTCAGGTATGCGGCACACGGGTCCTCATTTCCATGCGGCGTCACCTACGACAGCGTCGGGTGAAAGCCAGTGGGGCTTGGCATTCCTGGGATAGACGGTCCTGGAATTACAAGGGAAGCTTTTTCACTTCTCCCCTCTGAACACATGAGGTCCATGGTCCCCGCTCACATCTAACCCTGGGAATCGGAATCGGTGACTCCTTGTCCACCTGAGGACCACCCAAGAGGATCCACACACCTGCTGCAACAGCAGCACTGCACCTGGTCCGCAGGGTAGCAAAGCAAATCCCACCTTTTGACGAAAACTGGATTACCCCGACACTGGCAGCCTGCAGTGTGTATATATCGTCAGGCCCCCACATCTGCGGCGCCACCTGCAAGAGGAACACAAACCCTTAGTCCCGGGTTCTCACGATGGCCTGTGAGGTGGATGCTGGCACCTTCTCTCCTCCCAGTGGAGAGGAGAGAAGGCCAGGGCCAGAGCTGGCGTGTCAGGAGGGTCAGGGTTCAAAAACCCCATCATCCACCTCACACAGCAGCCCTGACCGTTCAAGTGACTTCTATCATCAGCCTGAAAATGGACCACAGTTACCAGTAATTCTGAGTGCTGTTCCTTCTGACGTCAGACATTTCGCTAGAAAGATTTTGCCAGATCTGCTTTCAAAATCCTATGCTATGAAATGTCTAACGAAAATCTGAGCTGTGAAATAAAGCACACATTTCAATGAATCCCAAAATGACTATCCCGAAGGAAGTTGTAACTTGAAGTGAAAAATACCCTCTAAAAGACATCAGCCAGAATTACCTGCCATCATTACTGATCCCATATGATTAATGAATTCTACAGCATCCTCTCAGATATAAACTTAAAACCATGAGCTGAATGCACATGTTAGCACAACCAAAGTTCTGCTTTCATAAGCAGCACAGGCGTCTCTGGAGAGGATTTTAATTGGGACTACAATGCGCACGGTGGTGGTAAGAGGTTTCATGCCGGCTGTTCTCCAAGGTGCAACACAGAAACACCACTAACCTCGAAGACACCTTTGTAACGGAGATGATGAGAGACGATGTGGACAGAATACTGGAAATATTTGAAAAGGAGAAACAATGCAAGGAAAGAATCTTATCAGTTACCCTTTAACACGCTTAGAAAAAACCGATTTCTCTTTTGGGATGATTAAAGAAGAAAACGACATTTCTGGATTTTTCTTTTTCTTGTCTTTTTTTTACATTTTCCTTTCTGAGACAGGGTCTTGGCTCTGTCACCAAGACTGGAGTACAGTGGAGCAATCACAGCTCACCGTAGCCTTAAGTGTTCTTCCCACCTCGGACTCCAGAGTAGCAGGGACCACAGGCACGCACCACCATACTCAGCTAATTTTTCTGTTGTGAGAGAGATGGGGTGTCTTGCTCTGTTGTCCAGGCTGCTCTTGAACTCCTTGGCCTCACAAAGTGCTGCGATTACATTACAGGCATAAGCCAGCGTGCCCAACCAACCTTTTTCTTAATTCTATAACAATTACGCCGCATTCAGAGGAAGGATAACTATTAGTGAGAAGAGACTTGGCGAAGCAATATGTTGATACGAAAACAAAATGGTAACAATTCCTCCTTGTGACATTTGAGTTTGAAACTGTTAACATACCAAGCAAAAATGATAGCTCAAATCAGGTTTTACAAAGAAGTCCAATAGATGATGATTCCAATTGTATGTTTGTTTCTAGATCTGAGAAAGTCAGTCATAGCCAACTTCTACAGTTTTGTTGCCATAGACCCAAGATTAAATCACAATGTGCGTGCGAACGTGCCCCAGGGTGCGGCAGGGAACCCCACGCCCACCAAGCACGCATATGCAGAAATATTTTGCCCAAATCTATTTTCCAACATAGAATTAAAGAGGTCCCAGATATACTTCTCTCTCTCCCCACCAAGTATGTGAGGTCAAGTTTATCCTAGTATTCGATAAAAAGGCTCATGTGAAAAAGGGAACAGCAACGCTCAGGCGACCCACGCAGGCCCCGGCAGACGCTCTATAGCAGAAGGGACGCGGCACAGGCAGGGCTGTGGGTGCACCTGCACCCTCGCTAACCTCATGGTGCAAGCACCCGAGGCTCTACAGATTCCACTCCCAGAGTTAGTGGGAAACTCCATCCTAGCACCGGGATGCTCTGCGTTGCTAGATGTACCTGCTTTAAGATATGCATGAACTGTCCTTACTCTACACACGAGACTCACTAGGAGATACTTTCAGATTTATCGGAAAAGAGACATTCCAGCAAATGCATTTCTGTA
>NW_027326947.1:0-25718 GCF_047675955.1 Chlorocebus sabaeus | reverse complement strand
TCTTCCAACTGTCCCCGCGACCGGGCCCCGAGCCGCCACCCCCGGCCCGGCCCCCTGGCTTCTGGGAGCCCCATCGCCGGGGGTGCAGGCACGCCCCCCGATCGGGCTCCCAGCCGCCACCCCCGGCCCGCCCCCCTGGCTTCTGGGAGCCCCATCGCCGGGGGTGCAGGCACGCCCCCCGATCGGGCTCCCAGCCGCCACCCCCGGCCCGCCCCCCTGGCTTCTGGGAGCCCCATCGCCGGGGGTGCAGGCACGTCCCCCGATCGGGCTCCCAGCCGCCACCCCCGGCCCGCCCCCCTGGCTTCTGGGAGCCCCATCGCCGGGGGTGCAGGCACGTCCCCCGATCGGGCTCCCAGCCGCCACCCCCGGCCCGCCCCCCTGGCTTCTGGGAGCCCCATCGCCGGGGGTGCAGGCACGTCCCCCGATCGGGCTCCCAGCCGCCACCCCCGGCCCGCCCCCCTGGCTTCTGGGAGCCCCATCGCCGGGGGTGCAGGCACCCCCCCCCGATCGGGCTCCCAGCCGCCACCCCCGGCCCGCCCCCCTGGCTTCTGGGAGCCCCATCGCCGGGGGTGCAGGCACCCCCCCCGATCGGGCTCCCAGCCGCCACCCCCCGGCCCGCCCCCCCTGGCTTCTGGGAGCCCCATCGCCGGGGGTGCAGGCACCCCCCCCGATCGGGCTCCCAGCCGCCACCCCCCGGCCCGCCCCCCTGGCTTCTGGGAGCCCCATCGCCGGGGGTGCAGGCACCCCCCCCCGATCGGGCTCCCAGCCGCCACCCCCGGCCCGCCCCCCCTGGCTTCTGGGAGCCCCATCGCCGGGGGTGCAGGCACCCCCCCCCGATCGGGCTCCCAGCCGCCACCCCCCGGCCCGCCCCCCTGGCTTCTGGGAGCCCCATCGCCGGGGGTGCAGGCACCCCCCCCCGATCGGGCTCCCAGCCGCCACCCCCCGGCCCGCCCCCCTGGCTTCTGGGAGCCCCATCGCCGGGGGTGCAGGCACCCCCCCCCGATCGGGCTCCCAGCCGCCACCCCCCGGCCCGCCCCCCTGGCTTCTGGGAGCCCCATCGCCGGGGGTGCAGGCACCCCCCGCGATCGGGCTCCCAGCCGCCACCCCCCGGCCCGCCCCCCTGGCTTCTGGGAGCCCCATCGCCGGGGGTGCAGGCACCCCCCGCGATCGGGCTCCCAGCCGCCACCCCCCGGCCCGCCCCCCTGGCTTCTGGGAGCCCCATCGCCGGGGGTGCAGGCACCCCCCGCGATCGGGCTCCCAGCCGCCACCCCCCGGCCCGCCCCCCTGGCTTCTGGGAGCCCCATCGCCGGGGGTGCAGGCACCCCCCGCGATCGGGCTCCCAGCCGCCACCCCCGGCCCGCCCCCCTGGCTTCTGGGAGCCCCATCGCCGGGGGTGCAGGCACCCCCCGCGATCGGGCTCCCAGCCGCCACCCCCCGGCCCGCCCCCCTGGCTTCTGGGAGCCCCATCGCCGGGGGTGCAGGCACCCCCCGCGATCGGGCTCCCAGCCGCCACCCCCGGCCCGCCCCCCTGGCTTCTGGGAGCCCCATCGCCGGGGGTGCAGGCACCCCCCGCGATCGGGCTCCCAGCCGCCACCCCCGGCCCGCCCCCCTGGCTTCTGGGAGCCCCATCGCCGGGGGTGCAGGCACCCCCCGCGATCGGGCTCCCAGCCGCCACCCCCCGGCCCGCCCCCCTGGCTTCTGGGACCCTTGTGGACTCACAGCCTCTTTCTGATATTTTGAGTAATATCATCTCCCCATCTGAAAATTTTCAACTCTTCTCAGACAATTGTACACCCCCAGTGTGCACACCCTCAGAGGGAGTAACCCCCTCTCTATTAGTAGTCATATCAGCCTCTTCCTCCCTGAATATTCAGAACAGTATCTCACAGGTGTTGCTACTTCCGGTGATACTGATTGTCATTTCCTCCTCTCCCAAGCAGAAGTTCGAAACACTATCACGGGGGGTGTACACCATCTGTGATATAGAAATTAACATCGTCCTCTCCCCGGTGGATATCAGGAAGAAGTCTATTAATCATTAATATTAATAATTATATTAATAATAATTATTATTATTGATACTAATGATCACAATAAAGAGAGTAAAAATTAATACTGGCTTAAAATGGTATCGATTTGTAATAATAATTATTAGTAATATCACTATTAATAATAATATTATGATATTAGCTATTAATGTGACTTAAATCAATACCCAGAGACGCTGGGAATCAAATAATAGTTAGTATTAGGAACTAATAATATTATTGCATGACATTAATATTAATAATTAATTGAAAACATGCGTAATCATGTGTTTAAAATCATTATCCATCATTAATAATGGTATCCTATGAATTTTTAGTATCATTGATAATTATTAAAATCGATCATTGATGATTAATAATCATATTATTATTCCTAATACCACAGGAAGTGTAAACCTACTTGTGATGCTGTTCTTCATATCCAGGGACGGAAAGCAGGACTTTAGTTTTAATATCGCAGTAGGTGTACACTCACCGCGTGACACTGATCCTAATATAAAGGAGGGTAGAGTATCACATGACTCCAAACATAACAATGAATGGATAGCTACCCGGTAATATTACTCGTAATATTCCCGGAAGACACCTATGCTATTAGTCCGAATATGGCACTGAGGGTACAGCTCTTCTGAGATATTGTTCCTAGTATACGGAGGGGGAGAGGATGATAATAATTCGCAGGCTGTGTGCTCCCGCCCAGTGATATTGTAATTACTATCCTGGGAGGGAGAGGATGATACTGCACTCTGTACGGCAGAAGGCGTACACCCAGTCTGAGATATTGTTTCTAATATTCACGGAGGGGACAGGCTGATATTACTCGCAATGTGGCACAGGGTGGAAGTTCACCCAGTTATTAATCTCAGTATCACACACACTGTACAACGCCATGTGATACTCTTCCAACTGTCCCCGCGACCGGGCCCCGAGCCGCCACCCCCGGCCCGGCCCCCTGGCTTCTGGGAGCCCCATCGCCGGGGGTGCAGGCACCCCCCGCGATCGGGCTCCCAGCCGCCACCCCCCGGCCCGCCCCCCTGGCTTCTGGGAGCCCCATCGCCGGGGGTGCAGGCACGCCCCCCGATCGGGCTCCCAGCCGCCACCCCCGGCCCGCCCCCCTGGCTTCTGGGAGCCCCATCGCCGGGGGTGCAGGCACCCCCCGCGATCGGGCTCCCAGCCGCCACCCCCCGGCCCGCCCCCCTGGCTTCTGGGAGCCCCATCGCCGGGGGTGCAGGCACCCCCCGCGATCGGGCTCCCAGCCGCCACCCCCGGCCCGCCCCGCTGGCTTCTGGGAGCCCCATCGCCGGGGGTGCAGGCACCCCCCGCGATCGGGCTCCCAGCCGCCACCCCCCGGCCCGCCCCGCTGGCTTCTGGGAGCCCCATCGCCGGGGGTGCAGGCACCCCCCGCGATCGGGCTCCCAGCCGCCACCCCCGGCCCGCCCCGCTGGCTTCTGGGAGCCCCATCGCCGGGGGTGCAGGCACCCCCCGCGATCGGGCTCCCAGCCGCCACCCCCGGCCCGCCCCGCTGGCTTCTGGGAGCCCCATCGCCGGGGGTGCAGGCACCCCCCGCGATCGGGCTCCCAGCCGCCACCCCCCGGCCCGCCCCGCTGGCTTCTGGGAGCCCCATCGCCGGGGGTGCAGGCACCCCCCGCGATCGGGCTCCCAGCCGCCACCCCCCGGCCCGCCCCGCTGGCTTCTGGGAGCCCCATCGCCGGGGGTGCAGGCACCCCCCGCGATCGGGCTCCCAGCCGCCACCCCCGGCCCGCCCCGCTGGCTTCTGGGAGCCCCATCGCCGGGGGTGCAGGCACCCCCCGCGATCGGGCTCCCAGCCGCCACCCCCGGCCCGCCCCGCTGGCTTCTGGGAGCCCCATCGCCGGGGGTGCAGGCACCCCCCCGCGATCGGGCTCCCAGCCGCCACCCCCCGGCCCGCCCCGCTGGCTTCTGGGAGCCCCATCGCCGGGGGTGCAGGCACCCCCCGCGATCGGGCTCCCAGCCGCCACCCCCCGGCCCGCCCCGCTGGCTTCTGGGAGCCCCATCGCCGGGGGTGCAGGCACCCCCCGCGATCGGGCTCCCAGCCGCCACCCCCGGCCCGCCCCGCTGGCTTCTGGGAGCCCCATCGCCGGGGGTGCAGGCACCCCCCGCGATCGGGCTCCCAGCCGCCACCCCCGGCCCGCCCCGCTGGCTTCTGGGAGCCCCATCGCCGGGGGTGCAGGCACCCCCCCGCGATCGGGCTCCCAGCCGCCACCCCCGGCCCGCCCCGCTGGCTTCTGGGAGCCCCATCGCCGGGGGTGCAGGCACCCCCCGCGATCGGGCTCCCAGCCGCCACCCCCGGCCCGCCCCGCTGGCTTCTGGGAGCCCCATCGCCGGGGGTGCAGGCACCCCCCGCGATCGGGCTCCCAGCCGCCACCCCCGGCCCGCCCCGCTGGCTTCTGGGAGCCCCATCGCCGGGGGTGCAGGCACCCCCCGCGATCGGGCTCCCAGCCGCCACCCCCCGGCCCGCCCCGCTGGCTTCTGGGAGCCCCATCGCCGGGGGTGCAGGCACCCCCCGCGATCGGGCTCCCAGCCGCCACCCCCCGGCCCGCCCCGCTGGCTTCTGGGAGCCCCATCGCCGGGGGTGCAGGCACCCCCCGCGATCGGGCTCCCAGCCGCCACCCCCGGCCCGCCCCGCTGGCTTCTGGGAGCCCCATCGCCGGGGGTGCAGGCACCCCCCGCGATCGGGCTCCCAGCCGCCACCCCCGGCCCGCCCCGCTGGCTTCTGGGAGCCCCATCGCCGGGGGTGCAGGCACCCCCCGCGATCGGGCTCCCAGCCGCCACCCCCGGCCCGCCCCGCTGGCTTCTGGGAGCCCCATCGCCGGGGGTGCAGGCACCCCCCGCGATCGGGCTCCCAGCCGCCACCCCCGGCCCGCCCCGCTGGCTTCTGGGAGCCCCATCGCCGGGGGTGCAGGCACCCCCCGCGATCGGGCTCCCAGCCGCCACCCCCGGCCCGCCCCGCTGGCTTCTGGGAGCCCCATCGCCGGGGGTGCAGGCACCCCCCGCGATCGGGCTCCCAGCCGCCACCCCCCGGCCCGCCCCGCTGGCTTCTGGGAGCCCCATCGCCGGGGGTGCAGGCACCCCCCCGCGATCGGGCTCCCAGCCGCCACCCCCCGGCCCGCCCCGCTGGCTTCTGGGAGCCCCATCGCCGGGGGTGCAGGCACCCCCCGCGATCGGGCTCCCAGCCGCCACCCCCGGCCCGCCCCGCTGGCTTCTGGGAGCCCCATCGCCGGGGGTGCAGGCACCCCCCGCGATCGGGCTCCCAGCCGCCACCCCCGGCCCGCCCCGCTGGCTTCTGGGAGCCCCATCGCCGGGGGTGCAGGCACCCCCCGCGATCGGGCTCCCAGCCGCCACCCCCGGCCCGCCCCCGCTGGCTTCTGGGAGCCCCATCGCCGGGGGTGCAGGCACCCCCCGCGATCGGGCTCCCAGCCGCCACCCCCCGGCCCGCCCCGCTGGCTTCTGGGAGCCCCATCGCCGGGGGTGCAGGCACCCCCCGCGATCGGGCTCCCAGCCGCCACCCCCCGGCCCGCCCCGCTGGCTTCTGGGAGCCCCATCGCCGGGGGTGCAGGCACCCCCCGCGATCGGGCTCCCAGCCGCCACCCCCGGCCCGCCCCGCTGGCTTCTGGGAGCCCCATCGCCGGGGGTGCAGGCACCCCCCGCGATCGGGCTCCCAGCCGCCACCCCCCGGCCCGCCCCGCTGGCTTCTGGGAGCCCCATCGCCGGGGGTGCAGGCACCCCCCGCGATCGGGCTCCCAGCCGCCACCCCCCGGCCCGCCCCGCTGGCTTCTGGGAGCCCCATCGCCGGGGGTGCAGGCACCCCCCCGCGATCGGGCTCCCAGCCGCCACCCCCGGCCCGCCCCGCTGGCTTCTGGGAGCCCCATCGCCGGGGGTGCAGGCACCCCCCGCGATCGGGCTCCCAGCCGCCACCCCCCGGCCCGCCCCGCTGGCTTCTGGGAGCCCCATCGCCGGGGGTGCAGGCACCCCCCGCGATCGGGCTCCCAGCCGCCACCCCCGGCCCGCCCCGCTGGCTTCTGGGAGCCCCATCGCCGGGGGTGCAGGCACCCCCCGCGATCGGGCTCCCAGCCGCCACCCCCGGCCCCGCCCCGCTGGCTTCTGGGAGCCCCATCGCCGGGGGTGCAGGCACCCCCCGCGATCGGGCTCCCAGCCGCCACCCCCCGGCCCGCCCCGCTGGCTTCTGGGAGCCCCATCGCCGGGGGTGCAGGCACCCCCCGCGATCGGGCTCCCAGCCGCCACCCCCCGGCCCGCCCCGCTGGCTTCTGGGAGCCCCATCGCCGGGGGTGCAGGCACCCCCCGCGATCGGGCTCCCAGCCGCCACCCCCCGGCCCGCCCCGCTGGCTTCTGGGAGCCCCATCGCCGGGGGTGCAGGCACCCCCCGCGATCGGGCTCCCAGCCGCCACCCCCCGGCCCGCCCCGCTGGCTTCTGGGAGCCCCATCGCCGGGGGTGCAGGCACCCCCCCGCGATCGGGCTCCCAGCCGCCACCCCCCGGCCCGCCCCGCTGGCTTCTGGGAGCCCCATCGCCGGGGGTGCAGGCACCCCCCGCGATCGGGCTCCCAGCCGCCACCCCCGGCCCGCCCCGCTGGCTTCTGGGAGCCCCATCGCCGGGGGTGCAGGCACCCCCCGCGATCGGGCTCCCAGCCGCCACCCCCCGGCCCGCCCCGCTGGCTTCTGGGAGCCCCATCGCCGGGGGTGCAGGCACCCCCCGCGATCGGGCTCCCAGCCGCCACCCCCCGGCCCGCCCCGCTGGCTTCTGGGAGCCCCATCGCCGGGGGTGCAGGCACCCCCCCGCGATCGGGCTCCCAGCCGCCACCCCCCGGCCCGCCCCGCTGGCTTCTGGGAGCCCCATCGCCGGGGGTGCAGGCACCCCCCGCGATCGGGCTCCCAGCCGCCACCCCCCGGCCCGCCCCGCTGGCTTCTGGGAGCCCCATCGCCGGGGGTGCAGGCACCCCCCGCGATCGGGCTCCCAGCCGCCACCCCCGGCCCGCCCCGCTGGCTTCTGGGAGCCCCATCGCCGGGGGTGCAGGCACCCCCCGCGATCGGGCTCCCAGCCGCCACCCCCGGCCCGCCCCGCTGGCTTCTGGGAGCCCCATCGCCGGGGGTGCAGGCACCCCCCGCGATCGGGCTCCCAGCCGCCACCCCCGGCCCGCCCCGCTGGCTTCTGGGAGCCCCATCGCCGGGGGTGCAGGCACCCCCCCGCGATCGGGCTCCCAGCCGCCACCCCCGGCCCGCCCCGCTGGCTTCTGGGAGCCCCATCGCCGGGGGTGCAGGCACCCCCCGCGATCGGGCTCCCAGCCGCCACCCCCCGGCCCGCCCCGCTGGCTTCTGGGAGCCCCATCGCCGGGGGTGCAGGCACCCCCCGCGATCGGGCTCCCAGCCGCCACCCCCGGCCCGCCCCGCTGGCTTCTGGGAGCCCCATCGCCGGGGGTGCAGGCACCCCCCCGCGATCGGGCTCCCAGCCGCCACCCCCCGGCCCGCCCCGCTGGCTTCTGGGAGCCCCATCGCCGGGGGTGCAGGCACCCCCCCGCGATCGGGCTCCCAGCCGCCACCCCCGGCCCGCCCCGCTGGCTTCTGGGAGCCCCATCGCCGGGGGTGCAGGCACCCCCCGCGATCGGGCTCCCAGCCGCCACCCCCCGGCCCGCCCCGCTGGCTTCTGGGAGCCCCATCGCCGGGGGTGCAGGCACCCCCCGCGATCGGGCTCCCAGCCGCCACCCCCCGGCCCGCCCCGCTGGCTTCTGGGAGCCCCATCGCCGGGGGTGCAGGCACCCCCCCGCGATCGGGCTCCCAGCCGCCACCCCCGGCCCGCCCCGCTGGCTTCTGGGAGCCCCATCGCCGGGGGTGCAGGCACCCCCCGCGATCGGGCTCCCAGCCGCCACCCCCGGCCCGCCCCGCTGGCTTCTGGGAGCCCCATCGCCGGGGGTGCAGGCACCCCCCGCGATCGGGCTCCCAGCCGCCACCCCCCGGCCCGCCCCGCTGGCTTCTGGGAGCCCCATCGCCGGGGGTGCAGGCACCCCCCGCGATCGGGCTCCCAGCCGCCACCCCCCGGCCCGCCCCGCTGGCTTCTGGGAGCCCCATCGCCGGGGGTGCAGGCACCCCCCGCGATCGGGCTCCCAGCCGCCACCCCCCGGCCCGCCCCGCTGGCTTCTGGGAGCCCCATCGCCGGGGGTGCAGGCACCCCCCGCGATCGGGCTCCCAGCCGCCACCCCCCGGCCCGCCCCGCTGGCTTCTGGGAGCCCCATCGCCGGGGGTGCAGGCACCCCCCCGCGATCGGGCTCCCAGCCGCCACCCCCCCGGCCCGCCCCGCTGGCTTCTGGGAGCCCCATCGCCGGGGGTGCAGGCACCCCCCCGCGATCGGGCTCCCAGCCGCCACCCCCCGGCCCGCCCCGCTGGCTTCTGGGAGCCCCATCGCCGGGGGTGCAGGCACCCCCCGCGATCGGGCTCCCAGCCGCCACCCCCCGGCCCGCCCCGCTGGCTTCTGGGAGCCCCATCGCCGGGGGTGCAGGCACCCCCCCGCGATCGGGCTCCCAGCCGCCACCCCCGGCCCGCCCCGCTGGCTTCTGGGAGCCCCATCGCCGGGGGTGCAGGCACCCCCCGCGATCGGGCTCCCAGCCGCCACCCCCGGCCCGCCCCGCTGGCTTCTGGGAGCCCCATCGCCGGGGGTGCAGGCACCCCCCGCGATCGGGCTCCCAGCCGCCACCCCCCGGCCCGCCCCGCTGGCTTCTGGGAGCCCCATCGCCGGGGGTGCAGGCACCCCCCGCGATCGGGCTCCCAGCCGCCACCCCCCGGCCCGCCCCGCTGGCTTCTGGGAGCCCCATCGCCGGGGGTGCAGGCACCCCCCGCGATCGGGCTCCCAGCCGCCACCCCCGGCCCGCCCCGCTGGCTTCTGGGAGCCCCATCGCCGGGGGTGCAGGCACCCCCCGCGATCGGGCTCCCAGCCGCCACCCCCCGGCCCGCCCCGCTGGCTTCTGGGAGCCCCATCGCCGGGGGTGCAGGCACCCCCCGCGATCGGGCTCCCAGCCGCCACCCCCGGCCCGCCCCGCTGGCTTCTGGGAGCCCCATCGCCGGGGGTGCAGGCACCCCCCGCGATCGGGCTCCCAGCCGCCACCCCCGGCCCGCCCCGCTGGCTTCTGGGAGCCCCATCGCCGGGGGTGCAGGCACCCCCCGCGATCGGGCTCCCAGCCGCCACCCCCCGGCCCGCCCCCGCTGGCTTCTGGGAGCCCCATCGCCGGGGGTGCAGGCACCCCCCGCGATCGGGCTCCCAGCCGCCACCCCCCGGCCCGCCCCGCTGGCTTCTGGGAGCCCCATCGCCGGGGGTGCAGGCACCCCCCGCGATCGGGCTCCCAGCCGCCCACCCCGGCCCGCCCCGCTGGCTTCTGGGAGCCCCATCGCCGGGGGTGCAGGCACCCCCCGCGATCGGGCTCCCAGCCGCCCACCCCCGGCCCGCCCCGCTGGCTTCTGGGAGCCCATCGCCGGGGGTGCAGGCACCCCCCCGCGATCGGGCTCCCAGCCGCCACCCCCGGCCCGCCCCCCTGGCTTCTGGGAGCCCCATCGCCGGGGGTGCAGGCAGCCCCCGCGATCGGGCTCCCAGCCGCCACCCCCCCGGCCCGCCCCCCTGGCTTCTGGGAGCCCCATCGCCGGGGGTGCAGGCAGCCCCCCGCCGATCGGGCTCCCAGCCGCCACCCCCCGGCCCGCCCCCCCTGGCTTCTGGGAGCCCCATCGCCGGGGGTGCAGGCAGCCCCCGCGATCGGGCTCCCAGCCGCCACCCCCGGCCCGCCCCCCTGGCTTCTGGGAGCCCCATCGCCGGGGGGTGCAGGCAGCCCCCGCGATCGGGCTCCCAGCCGCCACCCCCGGCCCCGCCCCCCTGGCTTCTGGGAGCCCCATCGCCGGGGGTGCAGGCAGCCCCCGCGATCGGGCTCCCAGCCGCCACCCCCGGCCCGCCCCCCTGGCTTCTGGGAGCCCCATCGCCGGGGGTGCAGGCAGCCCCCCGCGATCGGGCTCCCAGCCGCCACCCCCGGCCCGCCCCCCCTGGCTTCTGGGAGCCCCATCGCCGGGGGTGCAGGCAGCCCCCGCGATCGGGCTCCCCAGCCGCCACCCCCCGGCCCGCCCCCCTGGCTTCTGGGAGCCCCATCGCCGGGGGTGCAGGCAGCCCCCGCGATCGGGCTCCCAGCCGCCACCCCCGGCCCGCCCCCCCTGGCTTCTGGGAGCCCCATCGCCGGGGGTGCAGGCAGCCCCCGCGATCGGGCTCCCAGCCGCCACCCCCGGCCCGCCCCCCTGGCTTCTGGGAGCCCCATCGCCGGGGGTGCAGGCACCCCCCGCGATCGGGCTCCCAGCCGCCACCCCCCGGCCCGCCCCCCCTGGCTTCTGGGACCCTTGTGGACTCACAGCCTCTTTCTGATATTTTGAGTAATATCATCTCCCATCTGAAAATTTTCAACTCTTCTCAGACAATTGTACACCCCCCAGTGTGCACACCCCTCAGAGGGAGTAACCCCCTCTCTATTAGTAGTCATATCAGCCTCTTCCTCCCTGAATATTCAGAACAGTATCTCACAGGTTTTGCTACTTCCGGTGATACTGATTGTCATTTCCTCCTCTCCCAAGCAGAAGTTCGAAACACTATCACGGGGGGTGTACACCATCTGTGATATAGAAATTAACATCGTCCTCTCCCCGGTGGATATCAGGAAGAAGTCTATTAATCATTAATATTAATAATTATATTAATAATAATTATTATTATTGATACTAATGATCACAATAAAGAGAGTAAAAATTAATACTGGCTTAAAATGGTGTAATAATTATTATTAGTAATATCACTATTAATAATAATATTATGATATTAGCTATTAATGTGACTTAAATCAATACCCAGAGACGCTGGGAATCAAATAATAGTTAGTATTAGGAACTAATAATATTATTGCATGACATTAATATTAATAATTAATTGAAAACATGCGTAATCATGTGTTTAAAATCATTATCCATCATTAATAATGGTATCCTATGAATTTTTAGTATCATTGATAATTATTAAAATCGATCATTGATGATTAATAATCATATTATTATTCCTAATACCACAGGAAGTGTAAACCTACTTGTGATGCTGTTCTTCATATCCAGGGACGGAAAGCAGGACTTTAGTTTTAATATCGCAGTAGGTGTACACTCACCGCGTGACACTGATCCTAATATAAAGGAGGGGAGAGTATCACATGACTCCAAACATAACAATGAATGGATAGCTACCCGGTAATATTACTCGTAATATTCCCGGAAGACACCTATGCTATTAGTCCGAATATGGCACTGAGGGTACAGCTCTTCTGAGATATTGTTCCTAGTATACGGAGGGGGAGAGGATGATAATAATTCGCAGGCTGCGTGCTCCCGCCCAGTGATATTGTAATTACTATCCTGGGAGGGAGAGGATGATACTGCACTCTGTACAGCAGAAGGCGTACACCCATTCTGGGATATTGTTTCTAATATTCACGGAGGGGACAGGCTGATATTACTAGCAATGTGGCACAGGGTGGAAGTTCACCCAGTTATTAATCTCAGTATCACACACACTGTACAACGCCATGTGATACTCTTCCAACAGTCCCCGCGACCGGGCCCCGAGCCGCCACCCCCGGCCCGGCCCCCTGGCTTCTGGGAGCCCCATCGCCGGGGGTGCAGGCACGCCCCCCGATCGGGCTCCCAGCCGCCACCCCCGGCCCGGCCCCCTGGCTTCTGGGAGCCCCATCGCCGGGGGTGCAGGCACGTCCCCCCGATCGGGCTCCCAGCCGCCACCCCCGGCCCGCCCCCCTGGCTTCTGGGAGCCCCATCGCCGGGGGTGCAGGCACCCCCCGCGATCGGGCTCCCAGCCGCCACCCCCCGGCCCGGCCCCCTGGCTTCTGGGAGCCCCATCGCCGGGGGTGCAGGCACCCCCCGCGATCGGGCTCCCAGCCGCCACCCCCCGGCCCGGCCCCCTGGCTTCTGGGAGCCCCATCGCCGGGGGTGCAGGCACCCCCCGCGATCGGGCTCCCAGCCGCCACCCCCCGGCCCGCCCCCCTGGCTTCTGGGAGCCCCATCGCCGGGGGTGCAGGCACCCCCCGCGATCGGGCTCCCAGCCGCCACCCCCGGCCCGCCCCCCTGGCTTCTGGGACCCTTGTGGACTCACAGCCTCTTTCTGATATTTTGAGTAATATCATCTCCCCCATCTGAAAATTTTCAACTCTTCTCAGACAATTGTACACCCCCAGTGTGCACACCCTCAGAGGGAGTAACCCCCTCTCTATTAGTAGTCATATCAGCCTCTTCCTCCCTGAATATTCAGACAGTATCTCACAGGTGTTGCTACTTCCGGTGATACTGATTGTCATTTCCTCCTCTCCCAAGCAGAAGTTCGAAACACTATCACGGGGGGTGTACACCATCTGTGATATAGAAATTAACATCGTCCTCTCCCCGGTGGATATCAGGAAGAAGTCTATTAATCATTAATATTAATAATTATATTAATAATAATTATTATTATTGATACTAATGATCACAATAAAGAGAGTAAAAATTAATACTGGCTTAAAATGGTATCGATTTGCAATAATAATTATTAGTAATATCACTATTAATAAAAATATTATGATATTAGCTATTAATGTGACTTAAATCAATACCCAGAGATGCTGGGAATCAAATAATAGTTAGTATTAGGAACTAATAATATTATTGCATGACATTAATATTAATAATTAATTGAAAACATGCGTAATCATGTGTTTAAAATCATTATCCATCATTAATAATGGTATCCTATGAATTTTTAGTATCATTGATAATTATTAAAATCGATCATTGATGATTAATAATCATATTATTATTCCTAATGCCACAGGAAGTGTAAACCTACTTGTGATGCTGTTCTTCATATCCAGGGACGGAAAGCAGGACTTTAGTTTTAATATCGCAGTAGGTGTACACTCACCGCGTGACACTGATCCTAATATAAAGGAGGGGAGAGTATCACATGACTCCAAACATAACAATGAATGGATAGCTACCCGGTAATATTACTCGTAATATTCCCGGAAGACACCTATGCTATTAGTCCGAATATGGCACTGAGGGTACAGCTCTTCTGAGATATTGTTCCTAGTATACGGAGGGGGAGAGGATGATAATAATTCGCAGGCTGCGTGCTCCCGCCCAGTGATATTGTAATTACTATCCTGGGAGGGAGAGGATGATACTGCACTCTGTACAGCATAAGGCGTACACCCATTCTGGGATATTGTTTCTAATATTCACGGAGGGGACAGGCTGATATTACTAGCAATGTGGCACAGGGTGGAAGTTCACCCAGTTATTAATCTCAGTATCACACACACTGTACAACGCCATGTGATACTCTTCCAACAGTCCCCGCGACCGGGCCCCGAGCCGCCACCCCCGGCCCGGCCCCCTGGCTCCCAGCCGCCACCCCCGGCCCGCCCCCCTGGCTTCTGGGAGCCCCATCGCCGGGGGTGCAGGCACCCCCCGCGATCGGGCTCCCAGCCGCCACCCCCGGCCCGCCCCCCTGGCTTCTGGGAGCCCCATCGCCGGGGGTGCAGGCACCCCCCGCGATCGGGCTCCCAGCCGCCACCCCCGGCCCGCCCCCCTGGCTTCTGGGAGCCCCATCGCCGGGGGTGCAGGCACCCCCCGCGATCGGGCTCCCAGCCGCCACCCCCCGGCCCGCCCCCCTGGCTTCTGGGAGCCCCATCGCCGGGGGTGCAGGCACCCCCCGCGATCGGGCTCCCAGCCGCCACCCCCCGGCCCGCCCCCCTGGCTTCTGGGAGCCCCATCGCCGGGGGTGCAGGCACGCCCCCCGATCGGGCTCCCAGCCGCCACCCCCGGCCCGGCCCCCTGGCTTCTGGGAGCCCCATCGCCGGGGGTGCAGGCACGCCCCCCGATCGGGCTCCCAGCCGCCACCCCCCGGCCCGGCCCCCTGGCTTCTGGGAGCCCCATCGCCGGGGGTGCAGGCACGTCCCCCGAACGGGCTCCCAGCCGCCACCCCCGGCCCGCCCCCCTGGCTTCTGGGAGCCCCATCGCCGGGGGTGCAGGCACGTCCCCCCGATCGGGCTCCCAGCCGCCACCCCCGGCCCGCCCCCCTGGCTTCTGGGAGCCCCATCGCCGGGGGTGCAGGCACGCCCCCAGATCGGGCTCCCAGCCGCCACCCCCCGGCCCGGCCCCCTGGCTTCTGGGAGCCCCATCGCCGGGGGTGCAGGCACGCCCCCCGATCGGGCTCCCAGCCGCCACCCCCGGCCCGGCCCCCTGGCTTCTGGGAGCCCCATCGCCGGGGGTGCAGGCACGTCCCCCGATCGGGCTCCCAGCCGCCACCCCCCGGCCCGCCCCCCTGGCTTCTGGGAGCCCCATCGCCGGGGGTGCAGGCACGTCCCCCGATCGGGCTCCCAGCCGCCACCCCCGGCCCGCCCCCCTGGCTTCTGGGAGCCCCATCGCCGGGGGTGCAGGCACCCCCCCCCGATCGGGCTCCCAGCCGCCACCCCCCGGCCCCCGCCCCCCTGGCTTCTGGGAGCCCCATCGCCGGGGGTGCAGGCACCCCCCGCGATCGGGCTCCCAGCCGCCACCCCCCGGCCCGCCCCCCTGGCTTCTGGGAGCCCCATCGCCGGGGGTGCAGGCACCCCCCGCGATCGGGCTCCCAGCCGCCACCCCCCGGCCCGCCCCCCTGGCTTCTGGGAGCCCCATCGCCGGGGGTGCAGGCACCCCCCCGCGATCGGGCTCCCAGCCGCCACCCCCCGGCCCGCCCCCCTGGCTTCTGGGACCCTTGTGGACTCACAGCCTCTTTCTGATATTTTGAGTAATATCATCTCCCCATCTGAAAATTTTCAACTCTTCTCAGACAATTGTACACCCCCAGTGTGCACACCCTCAGAGGGAGTAACCCCCTCTCTATTAGTAGTCATATCAGCCTCTTCCTCCCTGAATATTCAGAACAGTATCTCACAGGTGTTGCTACTTCCGGTGATACTGATTGTCATTTCCTCCTCTCCCAAGCAGAAGTTCGAAACACTATCACGGGGGGTGTACACCATCTGTGATATAGAAATTAACATCGTCCTCTCCCCGGTGGATATCAGGAAGAAGTCTATTAATCATTAATATTAATAATTATATTAATAATAATTATTATTATTGATACTAATGATCACAATAAAGAGAGTAAAAATTAATACTGGCTTAAAATGGTATCGATTTGTAATAATAATTATTAGTAATATCACTATTAATAATAATATTATGATATTAGCTATTAATGTGACTTAAATCAATACCCAGAGACGCTGGGAATCAAATAATAGTTAGTATTAGGAACTAATAATATTATTGCATGACATTAATATTAATAATTAATTGAAAACATGCGTAATCATGTGTTTAAAATCATTATCCATCATTAATAATGGTATCCTATGAATTTTTAGTATCATTGATAATTATTAAAATCGATCATTGATGATTAATAATCATATTATTATTCCTAATGCCACAGGAAGTGTAAACCTACTTGTGATGCTGTTCTTCATATCCAGGGACGGAAAGCAGGACTTTAGTTTTAATATCGCAGTAGGTGTACACTCACCGCGTGACACTGATCCTAATATAAAGGAGGGGAGAGTATCACATGACTCCAAACATAACAATGAATGGATAGCTACCCGGTAATATTACTCGTAATATTCCCGGAAGACACCTATGCTATTAGTCCGAATATGGCACTGAGGGTACAGCTCTTCTGAGATATTGTTCCTAGTATACGGAGGGGGAGAGGATGATAATAATTCGCAGGCTGCGTGCTCCCGCCCAGTGATATTGTAATTACTATCCTGGGAGGGAGAGGATGATACTGCACTCTGTACAGCATAAGGCGTACACCCATTCTGGGATATTGTTTCTAATATTCACGGAGGGGACAGGCTGATATTACTAGCAATGTGGCACAGGGTGGAAGTTCACCCAGTTATTAATCTCAGTATCACACACACTGTACAACGCCATGTGATACTCTTCCAACTGTCCCCGCGACCGGGCCCCGAGCCGCCACCCCCGGCCCGGCCCCCTGGCTTCTGGGAGCCCCATCGCCGGGGGTGCAGGCACGCCCCCCGATCGGGCTCCCAGCCGCCACCCCCGGCCCGCCCCCCTGGCTTCTGGGAGCCCCATCGCCGGGGGTGCAGGCACGCCCCCCGATCGGGCTCCCAGCCGCCACCCCCCGGCCCGCCCCCCTGGCTTCTGGGAGCCCCATCGCCGGGGGTGCAGGCACGTCCCCCGATCGGGCTCCCAGCCGCCACCCCCGGCCCGCCCCCCTGGCTTCTGGGAGCCCCATCGCCGGGGGTGCAGGCACGTCCCCCGATCGGGCTCCCAGCCGCCACCCCCGGCCCGCCCCCCTGGCTTCTGGGAGCCCCATCGCCGGGGGTGCAGGCACGTCCCCCGATCGGGCTCCCAGCCGCCACCCCCGGCCCGCCCCCCTGGCTTCTGGGAGCCCCATCGCCGGGGGTGCAGGCACCCCCCCCCGATCGGGCTCCCAGCCGCCACCCCCGGCCCGCCCCCCCTGGCTTCTGGGAGCCCCATCGCCGGGGGTGCAGGCACCCCCCCCGATCGGGCTCCCAGCCGCCACCCCCGGCCCGCCCCCCTGGCTTCTGGGAGCCCCATCGCCGGGGGTGCAGGCACCCCCCCCGATCGGGCTCCCAGCCGCCACCCCCGGCCCGCCCCCCTGGCTTCTGGGAGCCCCATCGCCGGGGGTGCAGGCACCCCCCCCGATCGGGCTCCGAGCCGCCACCCCCCGGCCCGCCCCCCTGGCTTCTGGGAGCCCCATCGCCGGGGGTGCAGGCACCCCCCCCGATCGGGCTCCCAGCCGCCACCCCCCGGCCCGCCCCCCTGGCTTCTGGGAGCCCCATCGCCGGGGGTGCAGGCACCCCCCCCGATCGGGCTCCCAGCCGCCACCCCCCGGCCCGCCCCCCCTGGCTTCTGGGAGCCCCATCGCCGGGGGTGCAGGCACCCCCCCCGATCGGGCTCCCAGCCGCCACCCCCCGGCCCGCCCCCCTGGCTTCTGGGAGCCCCATCGCCGGGGGTGCAGGCACCCCCCGCGATCGGGCTCCCAGCCGCCACCCCCGGCCCGCCCCCCTGGCTTCTGGGAGCCCCATCGCCGGGGGTGCAGGCACCCCCCGCGATCGGGCTCCCAGCCGCCACCCCCCGGCCCGCCCCCCTGGCTTCTGGGAGCCCCATCGCCGGGGGTGCAGGCACCCCCCGCGATCGGGCTCCCAGCCGCCACCCCCCGGCCCGCCCCCCTGGCTTCTGGGAGCCCCATCGCCGGGGGTGCAGGCACCCCCCCGCGATCGGGCTCCCAGCCGCCACCCCCGGCCCGCCCCCCTGGCTTCTGGGAGCCCCATCGCCGGGGGTGCAGGCACCCCCCGCGATCGGGCTCCCAGCCGCCACCCCCGGCCCGCCCCCCTGGCTTCTGGGAGCCCCATCGCCGGGGGTGCAGGCACCCCCCGCGATCGGGCTCCCAGCCGCCACCCCCGGCCCGCCCCCCTGGCTTCTGGGAGCCCCATCGCCGGGGGTGCAGGCACCCCCCGCGATCGGGCTCCCAGCCGCCACCCCCCGGCCCGCCCCCCTGGCTTCTGGGAGCCCCATCGCCGGGGGTGCAGGCACCCCCCGCGATCGGGCTCCCAGCCGCCACCCCCGGCCCGCCCCCCTGGCTTCTGGGAGCCCCATCGCCGGGGGTGCAGGCACCCCCCGCGATCGGGCTCCCAGCCGCCACCCCCCGGCCCGCCCCCCTGGCTTCTGGGACCCTTGTGGACTCACAGCCTCTTTCTGATATTTTGAGTAATATCATCTCCCCATCTGAAAATTTTCAACTCTTCTCAGACAATTGTACACCCCCAGTGTGCACACCCTCAGAGGGAGTAACCCCCTCTCTATTAGTAGTCATATCAGCCTCTTCCTCCCTGAATATTCAGAACAGTATCTCACAGGTGTTGCTACTTCCGGTGATACTGATTGTCATTTCCTCCTCTCCCAAGCAGAAGTTCGAAACACTATCACGGGGGGTGTACACCATCTGTGATATAGAAATTACGTCCTCTCCCCGGTGGATATCAGGAAGAAGTCTATTAATCATTAATATTAATAATTATATTAATAATAATTATTATTATTGATACTAATGATCACAATAAAGAGAGTAAAAATTAATACTGGCTTAAAATGGTATCGATTTGTAATAATAATTATTAGTAATATCACTATTAATAATAATATTATGATATTAGCTATTAATGTGACTTAAATCAATACCCAGAGACGCTGGGAATCAAATAATAGTTAGTATTAGGAACTAATAATATTATTGCATGACATTAATATTAATAATTAATTGAAAACATGCGTAATCATGTGTTTAAAATCATTATCCATCATTAATAATGGTATCCTATGAATTTTTAGTATCATTGATAATTATTAAAATCGATCATTGATGATTAATAATCATATTATTATTCCTAATACCACAGGAAGTGTAAACCTACTTGTGATGCTGTTCTTCATATCCAGGGACGGAAAGCAGGACTTTAGTTTTAATATCGCAGTAGGTGTACACTCACCGCGTGACACTGATCCTAATATAAAGGAGGGTAGAGTATCACATGACTCCAAACATAACAATGAATGGATAGCTACCCGGTAATATTACTCGTAATATTCCCGGAAGACACCTATGCTATTAGTCCGAATATGGCACTGAGGGTACAGCTCTTCTGAGATATTGTTCCTAGTATACGGAGGGGGAGAGGATGATAATAATTCGCAGGCTGTGTGCTCCCGCCCAGTGATATTGTAATTACTATCCTGGGAGGGAGAGGATGATACTGCACTCTGTACGGCAGAAGGCGTACACCCAGTCTGAGATATTGTTTCTAATATTCACGGAGGGGACAGGCTGATATTACTCGCAATGTGGCACAGGGTGGAAGTTCACCCAGTTATTAATCTCAGTATCACACACACTGTACAACGCCATGTGATACTCTTCCAACTGTCCCCCGCGACCGGGCCCCGAGCCGCCACCCCCGGCCCGGCCCCCTGGCTTCTGGGAGCCCCATCGCCGGGGGTGCAGGCACCCCCCGCGATCGGGCTCCCAGCCGCCACCCCCCGGCCCGCCCCCCTGGCTTCTGGGAGCCCCATCGCCGGGGGTGCAGGCACGCCCCCCGATCGGGCTCCCAGCCGCCACCCCCCGGCCCGCCCCCCTGGCTTCTGGGAGCCCCATCGCCGGGGGTGCAGGCACCCCCCCGCGATCGGGCTCCCAGCCGCCACCCCCCGGCCCGCCCCCCTGGCTTCTGGGAGCCCCATCGCCGGGGGTGCAGGCACCCCCCGCGATCGGGCTCCCAGCCGCCACCCCCGGCCCGCCCCCCTGGCTTCTGGGAGCCCCATCGCCGGGGGTGCAGGCACCCCCCGCGATCGGGGCTCCCAGCCGCCACCCCCCGGCCCGCCCCCCTGGCTTCTGGGAGCCCCATCGCCGGGGGTGCAGGCACGCCCCCCGATCGGGCTCCCAGCCGCCACCCCCGGCCCGCCCCCCTGGCTTCTGGGAGCCCCATCGCCGGGGGTGCAGGCACCCCCCGCGATCGGGCTCCCAGCCGCCACCCCCGGCCCGCCCCGCTGGCTTCTGGGAGCCCCATCGCCGGGGGTGCAGGCACCCCCCGCGATCGGGCTCCCAGCCGCCACCCCCGGCCCGCCCCGCTGGCTTCTGGGAGCCCCATCGCCGGGGGTGCAGGCACCCCCCGCGATCGGGCTCCCAGCCGCCACCCCCGGCCCGCCCCGCTGGCTTCTGGGAGCCCCATCGCCGGGGGTGCAGGCACCCCCCGCGATCGGGCTCCCAGCCGCCACCCCCGGCCCGCCCCGCTGGCTTCTGGGAGCCCCATCGCCGGGGGTGCAGGCACCCCCCGCGATCGGGCTCCCAGCCGCCACCCCCGGCCCGCCCCGCTGGCTTCTGGGAGCCCCATCGCCGGGGGTGCAGGCACCCCCCGCGATCGGGCTCCCAGCCGCCACCCCCGGCCCGCCCCGCTGGCTTCTGGGAGCCCCATCGCCGGGGGTGCAGGCACCCCCCGCGATCGGGCTCCCAGCCGCCACCCCCCGGCCCGCCCCGCTGGCTTCTGGGAGCCCCATCGCCGGGGGTGCAGGCACCCCCCGCGATCGGGCTCCCAGCCGCCACCCCCGGCCCGCCCCGCTGGCTTCTGGGAGCCCCATCGCCGGGGGTGCAGGCACCCCCCGCGATCGGGCTCCCAGCCGCCACCCCCGGCCCGCCCCGCTGGCTTCTGGGAGCCCCATCGCCGGGGGTGCAGGCACCCCCCGCGATCGGGCTCCCAGCCGCCACCCCCGGCCCGCCCCGCTGGCTTCTGGGAGCCCCATCGCCGGGGGTGCAGGCACCCCCCGCGATCGGGCTCCCAGCCGCCACCCCCGGCCCGCCCCGCTGGCTTCTGGGAGCCCCATCGCCGGGGGTGCAGGCACCCCCCGCGATCGGGCTCCCAGCCGCCACCCCCCGGCCCGCCCCGCTGGCTTCTGGGAGCCCCATCGCCGGGGGTGCAGGCACCCCCCGCGATCGGGCTCCCAGCCGCCACCCCCGGCCCGCCCCGCTGGCTTCTGGGAGCCCCATCGCCGGGGGTGCAGGCACCCCCCCGCGATCGGGCTCCCAGCCGCCACCCCCGGCCCGCCCCGCTGGCTTCTGGGAGCCCCATCGCCGGGGGTGCAGGCACCCCCCGCGATCGGGCTCCCAGCCGCCACCCCCGGCCCGCCCCGCTGGCTTCTGGGAGCCCCATCGCCGGGGGTGCAGGCACCCCCCGCGATCGGGCTCCCAGCCGCCACCCCCGGCCCGCCCCGCTGGCTTCTGGGAGCCCCATCGCCGGGGGTGCAGGCACCCCCCGCGATCGGGCTCCCAGCCGCCACCCCCGGCCCGCCCCGCTGGCTTCTGGGAGCCCCATCGCCGGGGGTGCAGGCACCCCCCGCGATCGGGCTCCCAGCCGCCACCCCCGGCCCGCCCCGCTGGCTTCTGGGAGCCCCATCGCCGGGGGTGCAGGCACCCCCCGCGATCGGGCTCCCAGCCGCCACCCCCGGCCCGCCCCGCTGGCTTCTGGGAGCCCCATCGCCGGGGGTGCAGGCACCCCCCCGCGATCGGGCTCCCAGCCGCCACCCCCGGCCCGCCCCGCTGGCTTCTGGGAGCCCCATCGCCGGGGGTGCAGGCACCCCCCGCGATCGGGCTCCCAGCCGCCACCCCCCGGCCCGCCCCGCTGGCTTCTGGGAGCCCCATCGCCGGGGGTGCAGGCACCCCCCGCGATCGGGCTCCCAGCCGCCACCCCCGGCCCGCCCCGCTGGCTTCTGGGAGCCCCATCGCCGGGGGTGCAGGCACCCCCCGCGATCGGGCTCCCAGCCGCCACCCCCCGGCCCGCCCCGCTGGCTTCTGGGAGCCCCATCGCCGGGGGTGCAGGCACCCCCCGCGATCGGGCTCCCAGCCGCCACCCCCGGCCCGCCCCGCTGGCTTCTGGGAGCCCCATCGCCGGGGGTGCAGGCACCCCCCGCGATCGGGCTCCCAGCCGCCACCCCCCGGCCCGCCCCGCTGGCTTCTGGGAGCCCCATCGCCGGGGGTGCAGGCACCCCCCCGCGATCGGGCTCCCAGCCGCCACCCCCCGGCCCGCCCCGCTGGCTTCTGGGAGCCCCATCGCCGGGGGTGCAGGCACCCCCCGCGATCGGGCTCCCAGCCGCCACCCCCGGCCCGCCCCGCTGGCTTCTGGGAGCCCCATCGCCGGGGGTGCAGGCACCCCCCCGCGATCGGGCTCCCAGCCGCCACCCCCCGGCCCGCCCCGCTGGCTTCTGGGAGCCCCATCGCCGGGGGTGCACCCCCCGCGATCGGGCTCCCAGCCGCCACCCCCGGCCCGCCCCGCTGGCTTCTGGGAGCCCCATCGCCGGGGGTGCAGGCACCCCCCGCGATCGGGCTCCCAGCCGCCACCCCCCGGCCCGCCCCCGCTGGCTTCTGGGAGCCCCATCGCCGGGGGTGCAGGCACCCCCCCGCGATCGGGCTCCCAGCCGCCACCCCCCGGCCCGCCCCGCTGGCTTCTGGGAGCCCCATCGCCGGGGGTGCAGGCACCCCCCGCGATCGGGCTCCCAGCCGCCACCCCCCGGCCCGCCCCGCTGGCTTCTGGGAGCCCCATCGCCGGGGGTGCAGGCACCCCCCGCGATCGGGCTCCCAGCCGCCACCCCCCGGCCCGCCCCGCTGGCTTCTGGGAGCCCCATCGCCGGGGGTGCAGGCACCCCCCGCGATCGGGCTCCCAGCCGCCACCCCCCGGCCCGCCCCGCTGGCTTCTGGGAGCCCCATCGCCGGGGGTGCAGGCACCCCCCGCGATCGGGCTCCCAGCCGCCACCCCCGGCCCGCCCCGCTGGCTTCTGGGAGCCCCATCGCCGGGGGTGCAGGCACCCCCCGCGATCGGGCTCCCAGCCGCCACCCCCGGCCCGCCCCGCTGGCTTCTGGGAGCCCCATCGCCGGGGGTGCAGGCACCCCCCGCGATCGGGCTCCCAGCCGCCACCCCCGGCCCGCCCCGCTGGCTTCTGGGAGCCCCATCGCCGGGGGTGCAGGCACCCCCCCGCGATCGGGCTCCCAGCCGCCACCCCCGGCCCGCCCCCGCTGGCTTCTGGGAGCCCCATCGCCGGGGGTGCAGGCACCCCCCGCGATCGGGCTCCCAGCCGCCACCCCCGGCCCGCCCCGCTGGCTTCTGGGAGCCCCATCGCCGGGGGTGCAGGCACCCCCCGCGATCGGGCTCCCAGCCGCCACCCCCGGCCCGCCCCGCTGGCTTCTGGGAGCCCCATCGCCGGGGGTGCAGGCACCCCCCGCGATCGGGCTCCCAGCCGCCACCCCCCGGCCCGCCCCGCTGGCTTCTGGGAGCCCCATCGCCGGGGGTGCAGGCACCCCCCGCGATCGGGCTCCCAGCCGCCACCCCCGGCCCGCCCCGCTGGCTTCTGGGAGCCCCATCGCCGGGGGTGCAGGCACCCCCCGCGATCGGGCTCCCAGCCGCCACCCCCGGCCCGCCCCGCTGGCTTCTGGGAGCCCCATCGCCGGGGGTGCAGGCACCCCCCGCGATCGGGCTCCCAGCCGCCACCCCCGGCCCGCCCCGCTGGCTTCTGGGAGCCCCATCGCCGGGGGTGCAGGCACCCCCCGCGATCGGGCTCCCAGCCCGCCACCCCCGGCCCGCCCCGCTGGCTTCTGGGAGCCCCATCGCCGGGGGTGCAGGCACCCCCCGCGATCGGGCTCCCAGCCGCCACCCCCCGGCCCGCCCCGCTGGCTTCTGGGAGCCCCATCGCCGGGGGTGCAGGCACCCCCCGCGATCGGGCTCCCAGCCGCCACCCCCCGGCCCGCCCCGCTGGCTTCTGGGAGCCCCATCGCCGGGGGTGCAGGCACCCCCCGCGATCGGGCTCCCAGCCGCCACCCCCCGGCCCGCCCCGCTGGCTTCTGGGAGCCCCATCGCCGGGGGTGCAGGCACCCCCCGCGATCGGGCTCCCAGCCGCCACCCCCCGGCCCGCCCCGCTGGCTTCTGGGAGCCCCATCGCCGGGGGTGCAGGCACCCCCCCGCGATCGGGCTCCCAGCCGCCACCCCCGGCCCGCCCCGCTGGCTTCTGGAGCCCCATCGCCGGGGGTGCAGGCACCCCCCGCGATCGGGCTCCCAGCCGCCACCCCCGGCCCGCCCCGCTGGCTTCTGGGAGCCCCATCGCCGGGGGGTGCAGGCACCCCCCGCGATCGGGCTCCCAGCCGCCACCCCCGGCCCGCCCCGCTGGCTTCTGGGAGCCCCATCGCCGGGGGTGCAGGCACCCCCCGCGATCGGGCTCCCAGCCGCCACCCCCGGCCCGCCCCGCTGGCTTCTGGGAGCCCCATCGCCGGGGGTGCAGGCACCCCCCGCGATCGGGCTCCCAGCCGCCACCCCCCGGCCCGCCCCGCTGGCTTCTGGGAGCCCCATCGCCGGGGGTGCAGGCACCCCCCGCGATCGGGCTCCCAGCCGCCACCCCCGGCCCGCCCCGCTGGCTTCTGGGAGCCCCATCGCCGGGGGTGCAGGCACCCCCCGCGATCGGGCTCCCAGCCGCCACCCCCCGGCCCGCCCCGCTGGCTTCTGGGAGCCCCATCGCCGGGGGTGCAGGCACCCCCCCGCGATCGGGCTCCCAGCCGCCACCCCCGGCCCGCCCCGCTGGCTTCTGGGAGCCCCATCGCCGGGGGTGCAGGCACCCCCCGCGATCGGGCTCCCAGCCGCCACCCCCCGGCCCGCCCCGCTGGCTTCTGGGAGCCCCATCGCCGGGGGTGCAGGCACCCCCCGCGATCGGGCTCCCAGCCGCCACCCCCCGGCCCGCCCCGCTGGCTTCTGGGAGCCCCATCGCCGGGGGTGCAGGCACCCCCCGCGATCGGGCTCCCAGCCGCCACCCCCGGCCCGCCCCGCTGGCTTCTGGGAGCCCCATCGCCGGGGGTGCAGGCACCCCCCGCGATCGGGCTCCCAGCCGCCACCCCCGGCCCGCCCCGCTGGCTTCTGGGAGCCCCATCGCCGGGGGTGCAGGCACCCCCCGCGATCGGGCTCCCAGCCGCCACCCCCCGGCCCGCCCCGCTGGCTTCTGGGAGCCCCATCGCCGGGGGTGCAGGCACCCCCCGCGATCGGGCTCCCAGCCGCCACCCCCGGCCCGCCCCGCTGGCTTCTGGGAGCCCCATCGCCGGGGGTGCAGGCACCCCCCCGCGATCGGGCTCCCAGCCGCCACCCCCGGCCCGCCCCGCTGGCTTCTGGGAGCCCCATCGCCGGGGGTGCAGGCACCCCCCGCGATCGGGCTCCCAGCCGCCACCCCCGGCCCGCCCCGCTGGCTTCTGGGAGCCCCATCGCCGGGGGTGCAGGCACCCCCCGCGATCGGGCTCCCAGCCGCCACCCCCGGCCCGCCCCGCTGGCTTCTGGGAGCCCCATCGCCGGGGGTGCAGGCACCCCCCGCGATCGGGCTCCCAGCCGCCACCCCCCGGCCCGCCCCGCTGGCTTCTGGGAGCCCCATCGCCGGGGGTGCAGGCACCCCCCGCGATCGGGCTCCCAGCCGCCACCCCCGGCCCGCCCCGCTGGCTTCTGGGAGCCCCATCGCCGGGGGTGCAGGCACCCCCCGCGATCGGGCTCCCAGCCGCCACCCCCGGCCCGCCCCGCTGGCTTCTGGGAGCCCCATCGCCGGGGGTGCAGGCACCCCCCGCGATCGGGCTCCCAGCCGCCACCCCCGGCCCGCCCCGCTGGCTTCTGGGAGCCCCATCGCCGGGGGTGCAGGCACCCCCCGCGATCGGGCTCCCAGCCGCCACCCCCGGCCCGCCCCGCTGGCTTCTGGGAGCCCCATCGCCGGGGGTGCAGGCACCCCCCGCGATCGGGCTCCCAGCCGCCACCCCCGGCCCCGCCCCGCTGGCTTCTGGGAGCCCCATCGCCGGGGGTGCAGGCACCCCCCGCGATCGGGCTCCCAGCCGCCACCCCCCCGGCCGCCCCGCTGGCTTCTGGGAGCCCCATCGCCGGGGGTGCAGGCACCCCCCGCGATCGGGCTCCCAGCCG